>NC_056733.1:1229197878-1229400378 GCF_019279795.1 Protopterus annectens
ATGTGATAATAAAAGTACTGTGGACAAAAATATGTAATATATAGAAATGTCACAAACAGCACACAACTCTTCCCCAGTAGCTCAGTCTGATAAGGGCTAGGCCTGTAGTTCAATTTTGCACACACAGCATGGTTTGAATCCATGGACAGCCACTAACATCAGTCTGGTTCTACAGTTTTAAACTGCAATCTGAATAGAAAAAATAATGTACTGCAACACATACATTTTCCAAACAGAGCACACAAGTAAAAAAAATCTGAATAGAAATACTAGTATGATGTGTATAACTATGAAAGGTGTGCAACTGCTGTGTTGATCAGCCCCAGTTCTACAAATAGATGCAAGCTAGACATGCACACTCTGCAGTCTGGCCCAGACAAGCCCCTCAAGTGTCACGCTGTCATGGATAGTTTCCCCAGTTGACAAGAAACCTGCACACAGAGACTGTCTCAGTAAATATATGCCAAAGACACAACACACACTCCAAGGCCTGCAACTAATATGTGAATCTGAAATATGTATATAAACAGCAATGTAATGTGCACACAGTTCATCTGCAAAGGCCCACAGGTAAAGAAATTAGTATAGAAACAGGTCTGATGTTTATAACTAAAGTAAGAGTACAATTGCTCTGTTGATATCTACAGCTGTTGGTGTACTGTAGCAGCCCCATTGCCCAGGTGAGTGTAAGTGTGGTCAGAATGTAGAGTACTGAATAGTAGTGTACTGACAAATATACTTGATAGCTGTTGTCAATTGAATCTGTTCCCTTCCCCCACCACTCAACTAATCCAGCCATCACAATGAAACCAACATGGGTATGTGCCTAAGCAAAGATGGGAGGGTGGCCTAATGGTTAAGGTGTTTGCTTTACAAACACAAGGCAGAGGGTTTGAGTCTCTCAAGGGATAATTGGCTAGGTTTACAATGGCTCTCAAGGGCAGGTAGTTTAGTACTAACCTATGAACCTATACTGTTGTTCCATTTAGTTCATCATTGTTTAAATGGTGTGCATACTAATATCCCCTGTTAAATAATCATCTTACTGCCTGCCTGACATACCACTAACTGGCATGCTGTTCCAACCCTGAATGCCATTCCATATATGCATGGGTTCTGTTTGCTATGGCACTGTTATAGTTGCCCTGTTTTGGGTTAATGGGAATATCCATGCATGCTAATTTGACTAATGTTGTAATGTGATGAGCATGACTAACCAATATTCATTGTTAATTTCTACACCTTAGCACATATGGTAAGGCAGATCCCAGCGGATCCACCTTGTCCACCCCACCTGGCTGAGGCACTGGGTCCCAGCACATCTGGGACCCAACACAGACCTCCCTCATCTGCTGGTTCTGCACCACACTTGGGTGGAACCACTGCAGGGGATGGGGCTTGCCCCCTTCTGCAAGTAGGCGCAGTGAGGACGTTGTTACCCAGGATGAGTTCTGCGGCATGTTGCACAGTGTCCTCCAGACAAAGTTGGATGATCACCTGTGCCAGGTGGAGGGCAGGCTGTAGCAGCTAGAGGGGCAGATAGCCCCTCCAACTCAGCCCCCAGCACAGCCACCATTGGGGCTTTGAAGAAGTAGTGGTGACTACCATCGGGTGGGGACATCAGTGGCACTACTACCATCTGGGGGGCTCATGAACATCAGATTCCCAACCACCATCCCTGTCAAGGTGTTTACCCCACCCATGTGTTATACACTGCCTCTGTCTGCTGTCTTGCCAGCCATTAGCTTAGACACCTATCTTCCTACCCCCACACACTGATCTTTCTCTCTCCTAGCTCTCTTCTTTTACCCTCCTATCTTCCACCATATCACCCCCTCGTACCTCTACTTCCTTCTCATGCCTGCCTCTCACTGACCTCCTCATTCAAATAATCTTTATCTTCACTACCGCAGACCTAGTGCCCCAACTACCCTGCCAGAAGTTCCCCCATCTACCTCCAAAGTCAAGCTCCCAGATAACCTGTGCTCATTCCCTCCACATAGATTTAGGCATAACATAACATATCTTTCTAAGGAAAGTAAATAGCATAGACTTAGGTAAAAGGCAACTTTCTCAGGAAAGTAAACTGCTAACCAGCAAATTCTAAAGCATAGAGCTATACTGTACTCCCTGAATCATCATTGATTGTTTTCCATAACTGCTGCTTCTCTAGGACAGTGCTGCCCCACTCCATTCACTGTGCTCATTCCGCTCCCTTACCCTACCCCTATTCTCACACACCCCATTACAATTAAACTTATAGCTGCTAACCACTCCCACCTCAGCTCATACACGCAATCAGCCAAAAAAATCACACCATCAATCCCCCACTCATACATACTGTACCACACCCTTTTCACTGACTCATTTAATTACTCCTCTCCCATCTAGTTCTATAGCTCCTACTCTCACTCACCTCTCCTCTCCTACTATAAAAGGTAACATAAAAGGAAAAGAAACAAAATAAATAAAATGCCTTTCCTACACCTTACCCACCTATTTTTGTTATTCTCCTGTTTTCCATCCTTATGTCGTACCACACACATCTTTATATTACCAATCCAGCTCAATGGCAAACAGAAACTATAGCCAATACACTAAAACTAAAACAGTTCCCTATATCTCCATGTGACCTTGCCCCAATCTATCGATTTTCCTACATAAATAATAAACCAACAAACAAAATTAACCCCTACTCATCCCAGAAACACAATAAAATACTACAAAAACTACTTAAACTCTATCTATACATAACTCAAAAACTCACTTGCTGTGGAGACATACACCCCAACCCAGGACCCAATTCTTCACTCCATACAAACCTAAACCAACCAAACTCTCTTTATAAAAGGCCAACCTCCTCTCTCCTTTTCTTAAACATTAATGTAAGAAGTATACTTAACAAAGTTCAGGACCTCCATGCTTTATATAAACCAGCTTTAGCCATACTAACTAAAACTTGGCTTAAACCAGAACATCATCATAATGAGATTACACTCCCTGGCTACAATATTATATGAAAAGCTAGGACAAAGAAAAAAGGAGGAGGTGTAGCCATACTGTTTCAAAATTACATCACATTGGAACAGGTTAGCTACAACTCAGGAAGTCAGTGATATGGAACTCATTCTTGCTAAATTAATACCTAACTCTAGCAAACATATAGTTATAGCAGGTGCCTATATCCCACCAAGTAACAACATTGCCGCTATGGAGAATCTGCTACACTGGATGTTTACCTCCCTTCCACAAGAGACCATACTCTTAGGGGATTTTAATATTGACTGGTTCAACTGTAACAAATACAATCCCTCTACCCATATTAATCTTCATGGGTTTACCCAAATCATAACCACCCCCACAAGAGTCGACAAGACATACAAATGTCAATCCATCTTAGATTGGATACTTCTGTCTGACCCCACCTTAGCACACCAATCAGGCTGCCTGCCATACAATCTGACTGATCACCAACCAACCTACCTTATTAGGAATAAATCCCACCATAGTAACCAACCCATCCTTAGAATAGTTCACAACAAAAAGAACTTCAGAGCCAAGGACCTAAGCAATGAACTAAAATACTGTAACTGGTCTCCCCTAAAATACCTACCCCTAGATGAAGCAGAAGATTACTTTAACTTAACCTTTCTCAAAATCATAAACCGTCATGCACCAGCCTGTACCATCAGAGTCAAGACAAACTATGCCCCTTGTTTAACAAAAGACACTAAAACCATAATGAAGGACAGAGGCAGAGCCTGGGCTCAATATCATAACCTTAAAACTACTACCTCCAAACAAAACTACTTAACACTTCGGAACAAGACCAAAAAACTAATAAAGCTCGATAAAACCAATTACTACAAAATCTTACAAGACAAACACGCTCACAACCCTCAAAATTTCTGGGCCTTAATAAATAAATTACTGCACCCTGGTAAAGCCAGCACTCCCACACCCATAGTACCAACCGACAAAGAGGACACCCCCACACAATTCAATAAATTCTAAACTGAAACAGTCCTAGCTCTAACACCCTAAGTAGTACCACCATCCCTACACCTTCTCCCACCCCTATTAAACCTACTACACAACAAACTCCCTCTAGCTTTTCCTTGTCTCCAGAGCCTACACAATTTATCACTAAACTCTTCAAAAAACTAAAACCTGCCACACTGTCAGCTGACAATTTTCCCACTAATTTCCTTCAACTATCAGCTGAAACCATATTCTACCCAGTGTCTATTCTCATAAATAGATCCACATCTGAATGCAAGTACCTAACCTGTAGAAAATGTCTCATATTAGTCCACTCCACAAAGGCGGCAACTTCCTTGAGCTCACCAACTATCGCCCAATCACAATTTTATCACCTTTATCAAAAACACTAGAGAGAGTAGTGCATTCACAACTAAAGCAATACTTCCCAAAAATTACCTTGTGCTGGCGGAAATTGAACTACTGTTGGCCGAAGTAGAAGAGGAGGGGGAAGGCATGCCCGAAGGCAGGAAGAGAGGAGGAAGATTAGGAGTGTAGTACTGAGGGTAGGAACTTTGAATGTTGGCAGTATGACTGGTATAGGGAGAGAGCTAGCTGATATGATGGAGAGAAGGAAGGTTGATATATTGTGCATGCAAGAGACCAGATGGAATGGAAGTAAGGCCAAGTGTATAGGAGGTGTGTTCAAATTGTTCTATCATGGTGTGGATGGCAGAAGAAATGGGGTAGGGGTTATCCTAATGGAACAGTATGCCAAGAGTGTTTTGGAGGTGAAAAGAGTGTCTGATAGAGTGATGTTTATGAAGCTTGAAATTGATGGTGTAATGATGAATGTTGTTAGTGCATATGCTACACAAGTTGGGTGTGTGATGGATGAGAAAGAAAAATTTTGGAGTGAGTTGGATGAAGTGGTGGTGAGTGTACCCAAGGATGAGAGACTAGTGATCGGAGTGGACTTCAATGGGCATGTTGGTGAAATGAACAGAGGGGATGAGGAAGTGATGGGTAGGTATGGTGTTAAGGAGAGGAATGCAGAAGGTCCGGTGATTGTGGATTTTGCAAAAAGGATGGACATGGCTGTGGTGAATACGTATTTTAAGAAGAGGGAGGAGCATAGGTTGATGTACAAGAGTGGAGGAAGATGCACACAGGTGGATTATATCCTATGTAGGAGGGCCAGTCTGAAGGAGATTGGAGAGTGTAAAGTGGTGACTGGGGAAAGTGTAGTTAAGCAGCATAGAATGGTGGTCTGCAGGATGATGTTGGTGATCAAGAAGCGGAAGAGGAGTGTGAAAGCAGTGCCAAGGATTAAATGGTGGAAGTTAAAAAAGGGTGATTGTGAGGTGGAGTTCAGGGAAGAGTTAAGACAGGCACTGGGAGGCAATGAAGAGTTACCGAATAGTTGGGTAACTACAGCAGAGCTAGTAAGGGAGACTGCTGGGAAGGTGCTTGGTGTGACATCTGGACAGAGGAAAGAGGACAAGGAGACATGGTAGTGGAATGAGGAAATACAGGAGAGTATACAGAGGAAGAGGCTGGTGAAGAAGTGGGATTTCCAAAGAGATGAAGAAAGTAGACATGAGTATAAGAAGATGAGGTGCATGGCAAAGAGATAGGTGGCAAAGGCTAAGGATAAGACATATAGAGAGTTGTATGAGAGATTGGACATGAAAGAGGGAGAAAAGGACCTGTACCAATTGGCTAGACAGAGGGACAGAGCTGGGAAAGATGTGCAGCAGGTAAGGGTGATAAAGGGCAGTGAGGGAAACATACTCACAAGTGAGGAGAGTGTGTTGAGTGGATGGAAAGAGTACTTTGAAGGGCTGATGAATGAAGAGAATGAGAGAGAGAGAGAAGGTTGGATGATGTGGGGATAGTGAATCAGTAAGTGAAGCAGATTAGCAAGGAGGAAGTAAGGACAGCAATGAAGAGGATGAAGAATGGAAAGGCTGTTGGCCCAGATGACATACCAGTGGACGCATGGAGGTGCTTAGGAGAAATGGCTATGGAATTGCTAACTAGATTGTTTAATGAAATTTTGGAAAGTCAGAGGATGCCTGAGGAGTGGAGAAAAAGTGTTTTGGTACCTATCTTTAAGAATAATCGTGATGTGCAGAGCTACAGTAACTACAGAGGGATAAAATTGACCTGTCACAGCTTGAAGTTATGGGAAAGAGTAGTGGAAGCTAGGTTAAGAAGGGAGGTGATGATTAGTGATCAGCAGTATGGTTTCATGCCAGAAAAGAGCACTACAGATGCAATATTTGCTCTGAGAGTGTTGTTGGAGAAATACAGAGAAGGTCAGAAGGAGTTGCATTGTGTCTTTGTGGACTTAGAGAAAGCATATGACAGGGTGCCTAGAGAGGAGTTGTGGTATTGTATGAGGAAGTCGGGAGTGGCAGAGAAGTATGTAAGAGTGGTACAGGATATGTACAAGAGAAGTGTGACATTGGTGAGGACTGTGGTGGGAGTGACAGATACGTTTAAGGTGGAGGTGGGATTACATCAACGGTCAGCTCTGAGCCCTTTCTTATTTGCAGTGGCGATGGACAGGTTGACAGATGAGATTAGACAGGAGGTCCCGTGGACTATGATGTTTGCAGATGACATTGTAATATGTAGTGAGAGTATGGACCAGGTTGAGGAGACCCTGGAGATGTGGAGATATGCTTTAGAGAGGAGAGGAATGAAGGTCAGCAGGGCTAAAACAGAATATATGTGTGTAATTGAGAGGGAGGATAGAGGAATGGTGAGGATGCAGGGAGTAGAGTTGGTAAAAGTGGATGAGTTTAAGTACTTGGGATCAGCAGTTCAGAGTAATGGTGAGTGTGGAAGAGAGGTGAAGAAGAGAGTACAGGCAGGGTAGAATGGGTGGAGAAGAGTGTCAGTGTGACAGATGGGTACCAATAAGAGTGAAAGGGAAGGTCTACAAGAGGGTAGTGAGACCAGCTATGTTATATGGGTTGGAGACGGTAGCATTGTCGAAAAGGCAGGAGTCAGAGCTGGAGGTGTCAGAGTTAAAGATGTTAAGATTTGCACTGGGTGTGACTAAGATGGACAGGATTGGGAATCAGTATATTAGAGGGTCAGCTCAGGTTGGATAGTTTGGAGACAAAGCAAGAGAGGCGAGATTGCGTTGGTTTGGACATGTGCTGAGGAGAGATGCTGGGTATATTGGGAAAAGGATGCTAAGGATGGAGCTGCCAGGTAAGAGAAAAAGAGGAGGGCCTAAGATGAGGTTTATGGATGTGGTGAGAGAGGACATGGAGGCGGTTGGTGTGAAAGAGCACGATGCAGAGGACAGAAAGAAATGGAAACAGATGATCCGGCTGTGGCGACCCCTAATGGGAACAACCGAAAGAAGATGATGATCAACATCTCAACATAGCTTTCTACCCTTCCATACTACCACAACAGCACTACTGTTATATGCCAACATAATCAAAACCCATAGAAACAACAGACTTTTCATATCCTCTGTATTCTTAGACTTATAGAAAGCCTTTGATATTGTCAACCACAGCATGCTTCTCAAAACTCTGTCTACCCTTAACATAAACTCAGTCACTATATCATGGTTCATCAGCTATTTAGCAGTCACCAGCAAGCAGTTCTTTGACAGGACCAACTGTCCTCCATTCTACCTGTATCCATAGGAGTCCCTCAAGGTTCCATACTTGGTCCATTACTATTCTCCCTATTTACCAATCAAATAACTGCATCCTCACCCTCTGCCTCTATAGTGCAATATACAGATGACACTACTAACATATGTACCACCCCAACCTTAAGCAAACTTCAAACAACAACACAACACAACTTTACTCTGGCTGAAACATGGTTTTCTAGCATCTCCTCTACTGAACAATGATTTCACCATAAACTCCTAGGATAATACCTCATTCACCCCAGCAACACACACTAAACTCCTAGGAGTAGCAATCAATAAAAATCTCAAATTTGATGTACACATAGCCCAAACAATCAAAAAAGTAAACAAAAAGCTTGGTCTCCTGTACAGGAACAAGCAATTCATGACCAATTATACCAAAGCCTCTATTGCAAGAACTCACCTATTATCCACCCTACTGTATGCCTCCCCAATCCTGACTAATCTTCGCCACAGTAAACAAAACAAAATATAATCTTGCTATAACAAGTTTCCAAGTTTGCTACATTTGCCTCTAATAGATCCCATCACTGTCTTTCCCTCAAACAGCTCAACTGGCTTGAGTTGCCCCAACTACTTCTTACTAATCAACTCTCCACAGCCAACAAACTGTACTACCTCCCTGAGAAAACTCCAGCACTACAAGATCTAATACAGCCCTACACTACCATCTGAGCCTAAAGATCAACAGACCGAAATCTCATAAATGTCATCAAACATAAAAATGAAGCTGGTAAAACTCTCTTTGCCGGCACAATAGCAAAAATCTGGAACTCAGTACCAAATCACATAACTTCTACAAGCTCTGCTTTGCAATTTAAGAAACTTCTCAAAACCCACTATTCTAACAATTGGCTGTGCCCATGTGACTCCCCAGTCTAATCCACTACATTGCAGTGTTGCAAAGATTCTGTAAAACATCACCTATAAGTCTCTAACCTCTGAATATTTATTCTTAGCTAACAATGTTTTATTTTGATGGTATTGGTTTATAGGTCTATGAAGAAATGTAAAATATGCTCTTATATGACTATTTGTATGCCTTAAGAGTACATTTATGTATTTTATAAAATGTATTTGTAGCATTGTTTTAAGTGGAACTTTTCTCCCTGGGCCTCCACTGAAAATGGACATGCATCCAGCTGGACATTCAAGGTCATCAAATATAAATAAAAATAAAAAAATAAAATTGTCTGTCTGCAAATGCAACCTCTTTTACCAAACCTCCCTCACCACACTTACCACTCCTTCCTTATCATCCCACTCTCACCTTAAAAAAGGGCATCTGTTCAACAAAAAAAGTGTTGCATACATAGCTCTGCATTTCACCCAGAGACATGTACCTAGCACACAATCTAACCCTACCAATCATCCATATTGCATGATGCCCATATACCTCCCTGTAGGGTGTAAGGCTCCAAATTCTAAATTGCCCACATTGAAAGCAGCTGTTGCTGCCAAAGAAATGCAGAGCTATGGTCCTTTCCTACACCAGTCCTGCACATCCCTACTTGTTTCTCCTCTTGTTTGCCCCTCTGCTTGCCCCAATTTCACCACTTTCCTATCTCCCGGTTTTTCTTTCCTTTATTTGAAATTAGCTTGGGTTTATGTGGCTGCAAGTAGGCGTAAGCTAAGCTAAGCTCATGTAAACGTTGTTTAGCTCCATGCAAACTCACGCAAACCCGCTTACAACTGCTTTAAAGTGCATTAATCACTCTGTCTCCTACAGCTCCTGTTCTACCCAGCAACAAAATAATCAGCCCTTGCAAGTTTCAAACCCAGGACCCTGCACACTATAGACAAAGTGATTTATCATTAAGCCATGTTAGATGTAAAAAAAACTCTGATGTTTTCTCAAATATATCATTCAGCACAGTCATTCAACAGTAGGTGACTGTATCAATATATATATATATATATATATATATATATATATATATATATGTGTGTGTGTGTGTGTGTGTGTGTGTGTGTGTGTATGTATATCTATCTATATATATATATATATATATATATATATATATATATATATATATATATATATATATATAAGAACACAACAAATACATATATGACCAAAGGCACTGTTAATAGGGGTGAAGGGGCCCAAATTAAGTACCTCTTGTAACTATTGATATAATTCCCTCCTCCACAGCTGAACAGATCTGCCTTGCAGCACAATAACCAACACTTGCAAATCTCATACCCAGGACCCTACACAACATAGCCACAACAAGTTAACAGTAATCCATCTCAGCTGTATGATGTCAGGATGATATCAATAACTTATGCAGAACAGTCTGTGTACCATAGAGAATGTACAATGTAGAAGTAGTAAACATTCCAATGATGCATACACACACACACACACACATATATATATATATATATATATATATATATATATATATATATATATATATATAAATATATATATATATATAGGTGTATGTATATATATGTGCATATATATATATCTATATATCTATATATATATATATATATATATATATATATATATATATATATACATATATATATATATATATATATATATATATATATATATATATATATAGATGCACATATATATATATATATATATATATATATATATATATATATGTATATACACATACATACACATATACATATATTTCTATGTATAGCTATGTATAGGAAGATACCTATTTAGAGGGTGCACAGCATATTGAACAGCCAGTTTTCCTACAGTTGTCAGCTTTTAAAATGGACAGTGTTTGATTGTCTCATACAAAAGACAATTATTTCATGAAACATATACCCACAGATAAGTCAAAGGATATGACACCACATGCAGGTCTGCATACATAGAAATGTTTATCTATGTACTATTTCAGTTGTATATATTTCATATAGCAGTTAGATGTTTGAAATACATAATAACTGAGTAATGCATCTCTCAAGCAAAACATATTATACAGTAATCTGAAAGTATAACATATGTTGCTGTCCAGGCCAAGGCCTTCAAGTAGTACAACAGTAAAGAAACACTGGCATGGAAGATAAGAATCAGTCAGCACTAATTAATGCAGATGTAGTTCAGCAGCCTCAAATTACACTCTATACTCAACCCCTAGGGGGAAAAGAATTAAGTTGTCACAATAAAAATTTATCTGTTACTTAACAATGCTTAACTTAAAACGTCACTATCACACAGACAAACAGCATTGTCTGTAAGACAGTAAGCACTTGCCCACCACTGTTCCCATGGTGAAATGTATGAAAAGTACAGCCATATACCATTGTGTGTCTTACTACTGATATCCTTCACATGTTGTAACAGCCTAGGTTATAAATAGTGCATACCCCTCCCTCATAGAATGACTTACAAGGGCATATAACAGTGTTATATACACTGACCTCTGGACTGTACAAGGTCACACATGTTTTGTCCAGCTGTAGCCCACATATATGTGGACCCTACCACACAATATGTGTGGGAGTCCACAACATCAGTAGAATGATGGCAGGAATGCCAGCACTACATAATGATAGGCCACTACTTAACAACTTCTTACTGTATGACATATGGACAAAGCATGGTGTATAGGTGGAGGACAGATGTTGGAAAACAGGGCCATATTTGCAATATTGCTGTTATACACTGTGAAAGTTTCTGGTGTTAAAGGATTGTTTGCAACATACCCTTACTCAAGAATATGAAGTCAGAAACACAAATAGATGTAGCCATGTACTGGTAGCACTCAGCAGACAAAATCCCACTGATATATCAGAGACAAGACCTGTGTGGTAAACAGACAAAACATAACAGCCAATCCTCTGGCCATTATGTGGATAGGTCCAGAGATGAGAGCTCTGCAGACAGACTGCATTCCATGCTAATCTAGCATGTACTCACAAACCCTGTAAAACTAGTGGTATACAATGCATATAACACTACTCACACTGTCGATAGGTCTGGAACCTTATACAAATATATAGTTGGCCTGTGTCTGCAAGTCCTGTTGTACGAGGTATTGCTACCTGCTGTTTGTAACACTGCTGCCCACCCACAGGAAGGAAGTCTTCCATACAGGAAAGGTAAAGGGACAACACCCATATGATGTAGTAATTTATAGTAGTGGGTTGGCAAAACAGTGGTAATTGGAAGTACTACACAGCTGGCTGCATGCAATTAGCAACTGGTGAATACTGATTGGTGCAGAGGCCATCACCTGATCATGTGCATCACATACACAATCCATGCTGCAATCTATTCAAAGCAGCTTAATCCCTGTAGAGGAGAGAGAGAGGGACAGGAAAAATAAAACAAAATATCTAAAACAACTAAAACTACAAACCAAACCTATATAACAGAGGGGACACATAAAAGTGTACTTAGAAGAAAGGACAATACTACAACAGGTATGTGAAACATATATGCATGTAATTGAATGTAGTACTTGGTCTATAATAATGGGATAGATGATATGGAAAGATTTATATGTGCCATCAGGAGTTGTTGTAATGATGTCCTGCTGAACAGCTGCTATGGACATAGCGTCTGGCCCTGTAGGCAGTGGGCCATACCTGTCAACTGTGCAGATCAGCACTGAATGACAAGTGTAAGCCATCATAGTGTGTGTTTTGTACCTCAAAACATGTATATTCGTGTGACAAATAACTGGTGGTGGAAGTAATGCCATTATGATAGACACATGAGTTTCAGACCCCACCACCTGCAGGACAGTCATGTTAACATGAAATGTAGCATGCAAAAATGCCAAAGGTGTGTTATAGGCTTAACTGCAATCTGTCCATATATATATATATATATATATATATATACATATATTATTTATTTATTTATTTATTATTATTTATTTTACATTTGTTGACCGGGCTAGTCTAGCTGGATACATTTCCATTTTCAGTAGAGGCCCGGGGAGAAAAGCTCCACATAAATTTGATCAAAAAACGTTACAATAGACAAGCAAATGGACAAATCATCCTAGATGAAAAGACAAATAAAAAATATAGTACCCAATAACAGATATATACAAAAAGAGGATCACATTTCCAAAAATAACATTAATTAGCTGAAATAACATCAAGAGCAAGTCACAAAACAGAGAGCAAAATTGATTAATAACAGCAGGAGAGGAGGAAGGGAAGCAGTATAAGAAAAGAGAAGTTGAGAGAGATTAGCATAGAGGAAAGAAGAAACAAAATACTAAAAGGAGGTAGACTGAAGCAGATACAGTAAAGAGAGAGGGAAAGTAGTAGGAAAGTGCAGAGTAGTAGGAAAGCACAGAGGAGGTAAATTATCAGTCAGGTTTTGAACAGGAACAGAGCCAGTGGCTTTGGAAGTAGTTCTTGATTTTGTGTTTAAAGAGAGGCAGAGATGTGGTAAGTGTTATGTCGCTAGGAAGCAGATTCCAGTTCCTTCCTACAGTATTATTGAAAAGAGAGTCAGCAGAATTATAAGTCTTTGTTATAGTAGCCATAAGTTTACTGGATGAAGAAGGGGGAGTAGGTTTTTATATAGGGATTAGAAGTTTAGAAAGAATAGGGGTTTTGTTTGGTTGGTATAAGATTTTATGGGCAATAGTGAGTTGAGGGATTAACAGAAGGTTTTGTAGTTCAAGCCAGCCTAGAAGTTTCCAATGTTAGGCTGTGTCCACATGTGACACCTGCCTGTTTTCTAGCAAGGCAGAACAGTGCAGCTGTGGAGGAAGGAGAGTTAGATAGTGTGGACCTGATGTTTTAATGCACCTCATACATATATATATATATATATATATATATATATATATATATATATATATATATATAGGGTAGATGGAGAGAGAGAGAGAGAGATACAAATATATGTGTGTATATATATATATATATATATATATATATATATATATATATATATATACACATACATGTATGTCTACAGATATACAGACACACACACACACACACACACACACACACACACACACACACACACACACACATATCTATATATATATATATATATATATATATATATATATATATATATATACATACATTTCCCCTACTGTTGAATGACAGTGCTGCACAATATGTGTGAGAGAACATCACACATATCTATAAACACCCACACACACATATATATATATATATATATATATATATATATATATATATATATATATATATATATACACACACACAGTAGTAAGCGGGTGCAAAATGGACAGTTATGTCTGGTGTGAAATCCATGTTGGGAACACATTGCCTTGTTTGTGAAGGTGAGATTGGTATGTTGGGGAAGGATAGTAGGTATATTTGGGGAGGGAGGCTGGGTTGAAAGACAGACAAGACAGCATATAGGGGTGGTATATGACACATGTGGTGGGTAAAAACCTTGGATGGGGAGTGATGTTTGGAATGTGGATGCTCATGAACCCCCATATGGAAACAATGGGACCAAGGTCCTCACCCATGGGCAGTCACAACTGCATCTTCACGTCCCTGAAGGTGCCTTGGCTGAAGGGCTCAGCAGAAGGAGCATGTGGACCCTGTGATTGTGTACCAAGGGTCTCAAGATGGTGTAGCACATCGCCCAAGTCTCTGTGGAGTTCCCCATGTACCAGACCCTGGACCTGACTTCAGTGACAGGATCCTGTCTGTGTGTGCTCCTGGGGGGGACAAACACCATCCCTTGAGGTGGTTCCACCTGACGGTAGTGCAGGACCAGCAGATAATAAGGTCCCGGGATGGGTCCCAGATGTGCTGTGGCCTGGTAACATGGCCGGATGAGGAGGGAGAGGTGGTTCTGCTGGGAATTGTCTTCCCAAATATGCTATTGTGTCACAGTTATAGAACATATGTGGGTAGTAATAGTCCACACATTCCAGCATTATATGTAACAGCATGCATAGATATCCCCATAACACAAAACACCAGCTTTGGAGCAGTCACATAGCAAACAGAACACATGTATATATGGAACCATAGTGGCCCTTACAATGGCATGCAGGTGACATTGCTCACAACAGGCCACCAATGATAGTGTTTCAACATGGAACATGACTAGAAACACATTGCACAAATTGTTGTACAATACGGTATATGTCCCAACAGTAGGTTTGCTGCAAACATACATGTTGACTTGTGTGTTCAGATTATTGTTGCAGATATGGTGGTGGGGGAGACAGAGATGTATATTAACAGCTATTATATCCTTGCAGTATGAGGTCCTCAGACCTTTCTTTCCGCTTTATGTCTTTCAGGCACCATGTCATGAGAGAGCTTGCCGGTCTATTCACCCCAGTAGAAGGAGGTTATTATACACCACATGGTGCACTACTACCACACCCTGTTTGGCCATACAGCCCATGATCTGCAGGAGAGGACCACCCTGTGGAAAAAGCTTGTCAACAGGGTAAACAATGTTGGCCTGCATAACCACAGTTATGAGCAGGTCTGACATCAGTGCACTGACCTACTCCGCTAATCCCTTCAGTGTGCTGCTGTGGTTAGGAGGGACCAGCTAGCCACAGGGGGGTCATGCCATCCAGACCCCCTGACACATGCTGAAAAGCTCCTCAGCAGCTTCAGAGCACCTGCCCACCCGCAAAGACAAAACTCTGTGGAGAGCATTGTGGAGGTGGGTGCTACCCACACAATGTACAAGGAGCATGCAGGTAAGGCCACAGGGCACATCAGTAGACCACTGTTGCTTATCCATCTGCATCTGTAGAGTTTAATCATGCATATGTGAGATAAAATATTTATAGTCTGTTGCTGCATTGTAATAGACAGATGTGCATAATCTGTAGTATTGTGGGTTTCTACTGTTGATATAGTGTAATGCTGCTCCCATCCTGAATCAATGCCACAGGTGTGGCTATGGACATCACATCTCTCAGACAACTATGTAGGTCCCTCTGCTATACCTCTGGAGCAGCAGCTTGTAGCTGGTGAGTATGGTGTTGTTTGTTCAGGTTTGCCACTACACTGGCCATGTTATGGCCATGGTATTTACCGTGCACACATTTAACACACCTACCTATAATGCATGCTGTACATGTTCACTTATTGTTGCTGTTAACTGCACTGCATCACAGTGGTCACCATGGTGGCATATCTAAAGGGTATGTAAGAGCTCAACAATATAACTAACAACCTGTCATGGCAAGATGTGTGCACAGAGATGAACATAATGGTGGGAGAGATGGCCTACAGTAGGAACATGTCTGAAACATCACCCTTATGCAGTGCTACAACAGTGTATATACCACTATTACAATGGAAACTGTTACAGATCTACACTTTGGCATATCACAATACTGCATTCCATAATCCTTACAACCTGTAATGTGATCCTAACATGAGCAATAAATGTGTAATATGGAATCCTATGTTAGGACAGTAAATATGGGGTATACATACCTTAACAAACACTGAAAGCATATGTCTGCATACACTCCAAATAACATATTGTGGAAGCAGTTTTTGAGGTACTGACAGCATTCACTCTTCATGAGTATGGACCTTCCAGCAAGTACAGGTCCTCAATGTCACACCAAGAAATGGTCTGCTGTCCAAGATGTTTCTCCATCAAATGTGCCCACTTACCTGCAACAGAGGCAGCCATGGCTTGTACACATCTTACAAGCTATGGAATGGATCCCATATCCAACAGGTAGCATGCAAGAGTGGGACATGTAGCCTTACCTCACCATTACATATATCATGGCAAACAGTGCAGACAGTCATGTATGTGGTGAGGATGTACGGGACAGCATTAATGTAGAAAATAAACAGATGGCCATCCAAAACAGATGTTGATACATGTTGCAAACTGGTCATGCAGGCTGCCTAGTAACATGCCGCAACACTGAGGGAGTGGCAGGAATGTCTAGCAAGTACTGAGTGTGCAGTACCTGTGTCAACAATCACCTGGACTCTGCATAAGTGTGGCCCATGGGTTAGGGTAATCACATGGGACAGTTGTTCCACAGGAAACATGAGCCAGGGCTCTTGACAGGTAGCATATGCATAACATCAAAACTCACCCAAAGGCATGTGTTGCAATGTGTACTGATGTACCAAGACCAAGTTGGAAACCTACAGACAGTATCAATTAAGATACATGTGCTGCACAAGCAACACCTCACCCCACCTCAGGCCCACCATCCCCATCTGTACCTTACTGGTGCCAGTGTACCCCTGTATGTTTGTCATTCATTAGCAGGGACTAGGCCAGTACACATGGTGTTCTGAATCTGGGACACTGCAAAATGACACATGTGTAGCAGCCCATAGTTGTCAAGCATCTGCAAAAAGGCTGAGGATGGGGAGGGGGTGACATCCTGAAACACAACAGTGAACTGAAGCAGACATCCAAAGCTCACTAAGAATGGCTGTATCTGCACACAGTGAAGGTCATGAATTGTGGCAGAAATAACCCTGACTCCGCAGCAATAGTGACAGCACTGTGTGACTTCCAAGTGCTGTGCTCATGAGTTGACCTTGCAATCATGCAGAGTTGGGGCACATTTGTATGGCAGAGTGACCAAATACTGCCAAATGCAGATGGCCCATGCTAGTATACCCCTTCCAGGAATAGTGACTGCTGTAGTACACTTAACAGTTGATGCAACAAACCATCATGTTAAGGGTGTGCACATGTATGCACCCACAAATTGTATGCATCTCAATCAGCATCTACAGAACTAACACATTTGATTGATACTGCATTTGATTGTGCAGGTCATATGTCACATATCAGGTTTGTGCAATGTTAACATATGCAGTAATGTGACCCCATGGCATATCAGGAAAAAGGGTGTCAAGTCAATAAGGGTGTGTACACTCCTCATAGCCACAGTAAGGTTTGAAGGTTGTCAGTGTAATTGTATTTTATTGGCCGTACATGTGCCGCTGATGATGAGATCTGTAAATCAGACATCAGGCGTTCACTAATGACATCTGTCCACATATCATCCCAGGTATGTGTTGGACAAACACATAGGGGCTGTGAGCAGCAGACCAAACATAACTGACACCCATATGCACATTCAGCAATGTTGTGTACACCTGTGAGGTATGGTGCACAGTACATGCCAGGGTGCTGAACATGTGCATAGCAATACTGTGTACATGGGTGCAGTGTGTTCCAGGGGAAGGGACATCACCTACTAACACAAGCCTGCATGCTGTTGAGTGCCATATGTCATGCATGTTGACAGATGGGTAATGAGAGCTCTGTGTGTAATATCTTTGTGCAACCTCACTTGTAAGTGTGCGTGTGTGTGTGTGTGTGTGTGTGTGTGTGTGTGTGTGTGTGTGTGTGTGTGTGTATGTACTGTTAAGCAATGACGTACAGGTCTTAAAGTGCATTTCTAGTTTTCCCCTCACAGGTGGCGAGGTGGGTCAGGGTCCCTTCTGCAGGCAAACCGATGTTAATGTCCATACAGACACTGACAATGATGATAGGTGTGTTGAGGCAAAGGCAGGGTTGTCAGGGTTAAAGCTGCGCCATCGTTTAACATCCCACTGTTATCCACCCCATCGCCGCACACAGTCACATTGCCTATACATACCCAATCACCAGTGGCCATAGATGAGGGACAGTTGGTAGGTGGTGGCATGGGACAGGACAGTGTGGTTTCTATGGCATGTGTATCTCGACACAGCAGCCATAGCCAGATGCCCAACAGAGTACCAACTACACAGGCAGATGTACAGGGATGCTCATAGGAGGGCTGCTGGTCATCATGCCCATGGCAGAAGTGCCACATCTGGTGTCACCAGACGCATGTTTCAGGCCATCATGGAGGTGCAGGCACATATGGAATGGTATACCAGACAGGGTCTGAGGCTGGAGATGGCTACTCATTCCGTTTATTGACAACTTCCGTGATCTTGCAGGTGCCCACCATTATTTTGCAGAGGTCATGGATAGATGGTTGGGTGAGATGGTGGGAATACTCGAGCATGGAATGTCTGTGCTTCAGCATATGGTGGTAGTGCGACAGCTAAGTGGACATAAGCCAGCAATACCAACAGCTGGAGGTCGATGTGGACATGCAAGAAGTCAAAGCTGCTCCTATAGTGGCAGTACCAGCCCCAGCACTACAGTGGGGGGTGCTGTCCACATCACAACACAGCAGGCCACGTGCACGTGGCCCTGGCTGGTCCCACATGGGACCTGGCTCCACCGGACATATGTTATCATCAGGGGAGAGTACCATACCATGGCTTGTACCTGGTGCTGCCCATGGAACCCCTGACAGGCATAGTTCTCATGTCTGTGGCCGGAGATGGTGAACTGTACACCCTGCCAGTTTCGGTCTGCTGCTGTCCAAAAAAACCCTGTATAGGGCAGCCACATGGCAGATCTGTGTGCATGCATACATGCACACACACACACACACACACACACACACACACACACACACACACACACACACACACACACACACACACACACACACACACAGCTATGGCAACCCCATACCTACACACACCACATCGTAACAGCCCAATTAATAATGCAGCCTCCTAACACACACACATGATGTCAAAGGTATGGCTCAGCCCAGGTCTCTAACAAACCAACAACACATACAGTGCATATGATAATACCTGTGCCACATCCCTGTCATCCATAACATCGATGCAGGAACAGGCAAATATGGTTCTGATGCATAGGGTGACTGTATTACAGTGTACCAATGTAATGCTGTGTAACATGTTTTCATCACTAAAGTTTAACGCTTACATGTCAGGATGTGTAGCTGTCCAGCCATGATGCATTATAGCTGTTATTAACACTGAGTGATTGTGGTCTCCATAATGTATTCCCTTTGTGTTGTAGGAGTCTGTGTCAGCAGGATAACAGTCGAAATACTACAAATTGCACTATAAACAACAACAAGTGCCATACTATAAAACTCAGAATAAATACTATAAAAATCATATTCACTAATAATAAGTATATATAAAATAATTGTAGACTGATATATCATTTTCTGGGTATGCCTTGTGCTTCTAGGGTACATGTAACAGATATTTTGTCATTAAGACCAAACCCTTTTTCTGCTCTTAATTTAAGTATCCATCTAAGCTCACTCCTTTCAGTCAGATTTTTAATGTTACCTATCCGAGGTCCAACAACCACTTGTTCAAGTACCATAAACATGAAATTATGATATTTTCCGCTCATCTCTATGTATTTAGATAGGGCACTTATCGAATCCTTATTTCTTATGCTGTTCATGTGCTCACTAATCAGTTCCCTAAATGTTCTATTGGTTTTACCCACATAGAAATGTAGACAGCACTCACATTGTGCCATATAAATAATATTTCTACTGTCACATGTGCCTGTCACCCCTACAGTATATCTAGTGCCTGTCCCTGGATGGATTAACACATTTGTGTGTTTTATAAATGGACACATATTACAATGAGTACAAGCACATGTGCCCTTATACTTATATGTTGCCAGCTTAGGTATAACGTTTGGATAGCATAACATATGTTTGAGATTTTTTTCTATTTTTAAAACAGAAACTAGGATGTTCACCTACCAGCTCCTTAATTTTCCTGTCATGAGTAGTGGCCAGTGCTTATGAAACACATATTTTACCTTATTAATATCACTAGTATAAGAAATGGATATATTAACCGCTTGATTTCTATTCCACTCAAAAACCCCAATGTGTTCCTCACTGTTTCTACATGAAAAATAAGGTTTCAGTCTATCTGTCCTCATACTCTTAACTTCTTCTAAGGTAGCGTTAACTTCACTTGTTTTGTAACCTTGCTGGTAAAAATTCCTTTCCAATTCTGGTAGCCCTTCCTTAAAGGCATCGTCTTGGTTACTCAACCTTGAGACTCACATCCCTTGCCCTTTTACTACATTCCTAAAGGTCCTTTTAGGGTGCATGCTTGATCTATGTAAGAGTGTATTTCTATAGCACTCCTTACGGAATACTTTTGTTTCAAAAGACCTACCCAAAGTCTTTGAAACAAAGATATTGAGAAATGCTATGTCTTCAGATAACTGATTCATTGTAAACTTAAGAAACCTGGTCGTAGCTTGTATCTGTTGTACAAATTAATTCAACTCGTGAATTGTACCCCCCCAAATCAGAAAAATACCATCCATAAATCGATGATAAAACTTCATATTGTTCTTATATAAATCTAAAGGGAACATATGCTCTACCTCCCATTGTGCCATAACTGCATCGGCATAGCCATTGGCACAACATGTGCCCATAGCTATGCCTACACTTTGCAGATATCTATCATTAAATGTAAATACATTATGTTCTAATACTATTTTCATAAATGCACACACAACCTCAATCAGATTATTTCCATACTGACTATTATTATTAAGAAATCTCTGCATTATCTGAAATAATCTGATTGAGGTCGTTTGTGCATTTATGAAAATAGTATTAGAACATAATGTATTTACATTTAATGATAGATATTATCTGCAAAGCGAAGATGTAGCTATGGGCACATGCTGTGCTCATAGCTACGCCGATGCAGTTATGGCACAATGGGAGGTAGAGCATATGTTCCCTTTAGATTTATATAAGAGCAATGTAAAGTTTTATCATAGATTTGTGGATGATATTTTTCTGATTTGGGAGGGTACAATTCATGAGTTGAAGGAATTTGTGCAACAGATACAAGCTATGACCAGGTTTCTTAAGTTTACAATGAATCAGTCATCTGAAGGCATAGCATTCTTAGATATCTTTGTTTCAAAGACTTTGGGTGGGTCTTTTGAAACAAAAGTATTTCATAAGGAGTGCTATAGAAATATACTCTTACATAGATCAAGCATGCACCCTAAAAGGACCTTTAGGAATGTGGTGAAAGGGCAAGGGATGCAAGTCTCACGGTTAAGTAACCAAGACGATGCCTTTAGGGAAGGGCTACTAGAATTGGAAAGAAATTTTTCCAGCGAGGTTACAAAACAAGAGAAGCTACCCCTACCTTAGAAGAAGTTAAGAGTATGAGGACAGATAGACAGAAACCTTATTTTTCATGTAGAAACAGTGAGGAACACATTGGGGTTTTTGAGAGGAATAGAAATCAAGCTGCTAATATATCCATTTCTTATACTAGTGATATTAATAAGGTAAGAGATGTATTTCATAAGCACTGGCCACTACTCATGACAGATAGGAAAATTAAAGAGCTGGTAGGTGAACATCCCAGTTTCTGTTTTAAAAATAGAAAAAATCTCATATGCTATCCAAAAGATATACTTAAGGAGGCAACATATAAGTATAAGGGCACATGTGCCTGTACTCATTGTAATATGTGTCCATTTATAAAACTTACAAATGTATTTATCCATCCAGGGACAGGCACTAGATATACAGTAGGGGTGACAGCCACATGTGATAGTAGAAATATTGTTTATTTGGTGCAACGTAAGTGCTGTCTACATTTCTATATGGGTAAAACCAATAGAACATTTAGGGAACCAATTAGGGAGCACATGAAGAGCATAAGAAATAGGGATTCGATAAGTGCCCTATCTAAATATATAATGATGAGCGGAAAATATCATGACTTCACGTTTATGGTACTTGAACAAGTGGATGTTGGACCTCGGATAAGTAACATTAAAAATCTGACTGAAAGGAATGAGCTTAGATGGATACTTAAATTAAGAGCAGAAAAAGGGTTTGGTCTTAATGGCAAAATATCTATAAAATGTACCTTAGAAGCACGAGGCATACCCAGAAAATGATATATCAGGCTACAATTATTTTATATGTACTTATTATTAGTGAAATATGATTTTTTTATAGTATTTATTCTGAGTTTTATAGTATGGCACTTGTTGTTTATAGTGCAATTTGTAGTATTTAGAGTGTTTAATAATATTTGCGCTGTTAGATTAAATGAAGAAAATGGCAAATGCAGCCACTATGGGTGAACTTCACCTTGTCCAAAACCAGGTCAACAGCAGAAATTCAGCAAAAAATGGAGATGAGAAGACCACAGCATAAAACCAACGAATTTATTGTTGATCAAGGGACGAACAGGCACCATCAGTGAGCGCTTTCACATCAAACATATGCTTCATCAGACTTCATTCACAATGCACATCACTCCTTATTTAAATATATTATCCATTCAACAAATCAAATTAACAATTAATCAATTTACTATTTTTTTAAAAACACACACATTATACTAAAAGCTACTAAATAAAAATAAAAAATAATAATAAAACAAAATAATTTAAATCTTTTGACAGCAAGTAATGGTTTTATAGATGCCCTTTCATTGAGTCTGGGAGATTTATCAGTTTGCAATTTAACTATCCAGTATAATTCATTCTGTTCAGTGATATTTTTCTTATCTCCGAGCCTTAACCCACAATCTATACAACGTATAACCAAAAAAGAAATGTATGTGTTCTATTTGACATTACATGCTTGGCTAACGCACTTCTTTCAGCATCTTCATTGCGAATAGCCGAAAGATGTTCCCTAACTCTATCACGAAGGGAGCTGTTTGCCATACCTACATAAAATGAATGACATTCATTACATACTGCCAAATATATCAAATCATTAGTAGTACATGTGGCCTTCACCTTAAACTCATATCTAACACTAGTTATGGGATGTATAAAAATATTATCAAAACTTAATATTTTACATATATTGCACTTTCCACATGGTCTCAGATAAGGTTTTAGCAATTCCTTACCTATGAAAAACTGTTTATTTGTATTGCACAATAAGCTCTTCAAATTATTTTTATTCTTATATCTAAAATAGGGATGTTATGTGATCCTATCTCGCCTACATTCTGACTGATGGGTTCGGAGCCGATCCCTCATGCCAAAGAGCGAAGTCTCTTATTGGCTGAGCTTACTATATCCCAGGATGCACCACTACCAGTCCCCCAGATCTCGTTTGCCACTAACTAGCGAAGACGTGGTCTCGAGCTGGCTGAGCTGAGTAGTATTTTACTTACTTTTTTCTGTCAGAAATTTGCTGTTCCTATCATAAAAAGCTGTTTTAACGGCTACTCTGTACTTTGTGTAGTGATTGGAGTTTTTTTTGTGAAAACTTGTAGTGTGATTGGGCGTTGGTTTCTGATTTCAGGCCTCCTTCATCTGTAGGGCCTTTCCCGTCAGTCAACCCTCTCAAACCTTTGGGGTTTCAGATCCCTTGAGTTTATTGTTGTACCGGATTGTTTAAATCGCAGTTGTAAACTGATTTTTGTAGAGTCAGTTAAGTCTAGTCAAATTAGGATAGTGTTGTTCTTGCTGTCAGAGAATTACTGCATTATTGGTCATAATGTCTCAAAATCCTAGGCCTTCGGGCTTTAAAAAATGCACCAAATGTAATTTTAAAATGTCAATCACAGATGACCACTCTCTGTGTTTATTGTTTGGGTGCAAAACATTTACAGAGTCATGCAGCGTGTCACGCTTTTTCCTTGAGGGTCCTCCAGGAGAGGAAAAACAAACTCATTCTTAAAGGCTTAATAAAACCCTCCTTTGAAGAAGCTTTAGCATCCTCTCCTTCTCCAGCTAAAAGAAAAGGCGCTCTGACCAGTCCGTCGGATCCGCCGCCAAAAGACATAGGCCAAGGACTTGCCTCGATGCCACCAGTCTCGACTCTGGCTTCGAGCCAATGGCTGGGGCATCGAGAGGCCCACTGGTCTCGTCCTCCTCGGCACCGATGGAAACTAGTGTGGGTATTCCTTCTAGTCATGTCCCCTAGCCCTTTGGGGGAGGCCATCTCGAACCCGTTCAGTATCTTCTAAGTCATCGAGGATGTCGATTCGGATATAGACAGGGTGCTCCAAAGACTGTTCCAGTCCCCAGTCTTTCAAAATTTGTTTCGCCAGTTGGCTTCAGAGCCGATAGCCCATGCCCATCCCATTGCTATTCCTCCTCCGACCGCTTCGCTCCGGCGGAGCAGGTGCTGTTGGAGCCGGTGGAGATCTTAGGGTCGGCTCACCCTTACCCGGCCTTCAGGTCCGAGTTTGGTACACGACTTCTTTCGCCTGACCCACGGGGTGATGTTTGCTGTGGGACTTCCGTCTGCTATCATGGCTCCGGAGACAGGATTCTGGGGGTCCGGCTTTCAGAGCTATGAGGAGTGCCTTGGCCAAGTCTTCGGCCATCTCTCCCTGGGCGTGGAGACTGGGTCTTTGGCAGTTCCCCTGTCCGCCTGAGGTTACCCCCATTGGGGTTCCTCCTCCTGAGGGTTCTTCGAGTTGTCTTCAGAGGAACCCCAAGGAAGAGATCGTGCAAGAGGAAGCACGTGGACTCCCGAGTCTATTACATCGGACACTGATCTTGATGATGGAGGGGTCCCCAAGTCATCCTTGGATGATGTCTCATTTGCAGACATCTTAGAGATCCTCAAACAACTGGATATCCAAACCCCTCTGCTGATGAGTCAGTGCTCCTCAAGGCCTTTGGGGCTCAGCCTCCGCCTCCTGGGTGTCTCCGCCGCTCCTGGATTTAGTTTGTTGAAGGGCGTGGGAACATCCAGATACCGTGGAACCAGTCTTCTCGCCCTAATAAATTTTTGTCTGCCCCACCCGAGAAGGAGTCCCTCACTAAAGGCGTGGCTGTAGATGCCATGGTGGTGGCATCTGCTACACAATAGGACGTGGCAGAGGCTTCAACGCCTGTCCATCCTCCTAATAAGGAGTCTAGGAGCATGGACAGGTTGACTTCAGCGGCCTTTACTTTAAGGTCTCTGAATTATTTGGCACATTTTACCAGGCTTCAGAGGGATCTGGTCAAGGAGCTGTCAGATTCCTCTCGGTAACCTACCTGAGCAGCTAGCCCAGTCGGTTAGCTCTCAGTTGGCTATCCGCCAATTTCTAACTCGTCCATGAGGCTCATTTCATATGCTCTACGGAGACAAGCCTGGCTCCGCTTGTGTCAGTTTGCGGAGGCCTTCAAGTCTTCCTTCTTTGATGGGTCCTCTTTGTTTGGACCTAAGGTTAAAGACACCCTTACCCACTGTGAGCAAGAGGGAAAAACTTTATCGGTGCCATTCCACTCCTTCGCCTTATCCCAAGGCTAAAGGAGGAGGGAAGATGTGGTTCCGTAAATCACGTAAGTTTTTCCTCAACAGCAGGAAGATTCCCTTCCAGAGGCAGAGGACGGGAAATTTTTCTGGGAGACACCGTCCCAGAGGGGCAGAGGGCCCCGCAAGTCTGGAGACCGCGAGTCGTTTCGTGGCTCTTCAGCCTCCCACACCTCGTGAGGGATTGCCCGGCTGTGCTGCTCGAGCCAGTCGGGTGCCGTTGCCAAGGACCAAAAAGCCAGGGAGTCAATCACTCAGGACAGATGGGTGCTTGATCATTGCCGGAGGTTACACCATCCCATTCACATGCTCACCCCCACCATCCAAAAATCCCGGACCCACCACCCAGTCAAAGGGAAATTGCAGCCGCAGAAGCTTTAAAGCTGCTAGAAAAGGAGTCATCCAACCGGTCCCCACAGACCAGATCGGATCCGAAATTACTCGAGGTTCTTTTAGTGCCAAAAGACAGGGGACCTGAGACCAATTTTGGATCTCAGCAGACTAAACCAAAATCCAAATTCAATGGTCACGCAATCCATTCTCCCATTGTTGGAGAAGGATGTTTGGATGTGCTCCATAGACCTCAAGGACCTATTATCACATACCGATACATCAGGCGTCCAGGAGGTCAGCCTGGGAGACAGTCATTTCCAATTTTGTGCACTGCCCTTTGGTCTCACCACAGCCCCAGGGTGTTCACCAAGTGTTTGGCAGTAGTGACTGCTCACCTGAGGAGTCTTGGATTCCAAGTGTTTCCCTATCTGGACGACTGGCTCCTGACTGCCACCACCAGGCATCTACTAATGGACAACCTCAAAGCCACCATCTCCTGGGTGCTACCCTGGGAATTACATTCAATTGGTCAAAGTCTGTCTTGCTGCCCTCTCAGCATAAGATTCATAGGAGCAGAGATAGACTCAAGATTGATTTTTCTTCCCGAAAGGATCCAAACTTTACAAGGCCAGGTTCAAGCCCTGATTTCAAGATCCAAAGCCCCAGCCAGGATGGTCCTACAAGTTTTAGGTTCGATGTCTGCCACGGTTCTTCTAGTTCCTCTGGCAAGATTGCACATGAGGATTCTTCAGTGGCTATTGTCAACTCAATGGTCCTTTCAGGACCTTCCCTCAATCATCCCATTATGATTACAGAAACATGCAAACGGGACCTTCGCTGGTGGCTTCAGACATCCAATCTAAATCAAGGAAGTCCTTTTGTTATTCCTCTCCAGTGGTCACCCTGACGACAGATGCCTCCCAGACAGGGTGGGGGCATTGTCTGGGCAGGTTAGTTCAGGGCTCCTGGCTTCCAGACGAAACTCTTCTCCACATCAATGTATTGGAGATGAGGGCTGTACTTCTGTCCCTACAGGCCTTACACAGTTTCTCCCTCAGGGCATAATCGCCATCCACACAGACAACATGTCGGTGGTCTGGTATCTAAACAAACAAGGAGGGACCAGATCTTACCCCTTTGCAGAGAGGCCATGAGGGTGTGGGAATGGGCTGTAGCTACCAGCCGCTTCTTGGTAGCGACCCACATTCGGGAAATCAAATATATTGGCAGACAGATTAAGCAGAACAATTCTCTCTCCTCACGAGTGGTCCCTAAACAAAACAGTAGCAGCTCAGGTTTTCAGGAGATGGGGGCTGTGACCTATTTGCAACACCACTAAACACGAAGTGCAAAGGTTCTTCTCCTTGACTCCACATCAGGGAGAAGCAGCTATGGATGCTCTAGCACAACCTTGGCCAACAGGGCTACTTTATGCCTTTCCTCCATTCCACTTCTCCAAAGTCATTCAAAAGCTTCTCAATTGGGGTCCACAATGATACTGATTGCCCCATACTGGCCTCGTCAGGTATGGTTTCCTACCTGAAGAAACATGTGGACGATCCGTGGACTTTAGACCTAACTCCGGATCTGTTAATTCATCAGTCGGGACGACAGCATCAGTCCCTTCACTCCTTGAAGTTGACAGCTTGGCTCCTCCACTTCCGACTTTAGTCAGAAGTCACACATTAGACCCGGAAGTTATTCACATTTTATCTTCAGCCCACAAACCCACCACTAAGAAATTGTATCTCAGTAAGTGGAAGAGGTTTGCTATCTGGGCTCAACTCAAGGGCTTAGACCCTATCACTGCTCCAATCCCAGAGGTTTTGAAATTCTTAACATCCCTGTTTAATCAAGGATCTTCTGTCTCTACTATTAAAGTCCAACTAGTGGCTATCTCTAAATTCCACGAATCCATGGATCCTCCATTGATGAGCAGCAGACTATGCAAAACTTTCATTAAAGGTGCGGGCCTGTTAAGACCCCCAGTTTTTCATCCTGCGGATCTTGATTTGGTGCTTCGCATTAACATCTTCCCTTTGAACCGCTGCTACATGTGAGTTAAAATATCTGTCTTGGAAAACTGCCTTCTTAGTTGCAATTACTTCTGCAAGAAGAGTTTCAGAGCTTCAAGCCCTGTCTATTAAACCACGTACTTGATTTTCCACAAGGATAGAGTATCACTCCATCCTTTGTCCCAAAGGTCTGTTCTAATCTCTGTCTCCAACAATCTCTAGAGCTACCAGTTTTCTTCCCAAAATTCTCCAATGAAGCAGAATACACTCTCCATAAATTGGATGTTCACAGGCAATTGCGCTTCTATTTGGACAGGACTCAGCAATGTCGTAAGTCAGACCAGCTGTTTGTGTCCTTCTCAGACAATAAATTAAACCATCACAAAAGCTACTATCTCCAAATGGATTAGAGATTGTATAACTCAGGCTTATTCTTCTTATAAGCAGCTTACAACATCTATCAAAGCTCACTCTACCAGAGCTATGGCGACTTCTATAGCTTTTCATTCCAAGCTCGCTATATCGAGATTTGTGCTGACTTGGTCCAATCCGTCATTTCCCACTATAAATTGGATGTGGCATCTAAAAGGCGAGCATCATTTGGTTCCACGGTACTCAGGAGTGTTTTCCAGTGAGCCACCCAGGATTCAGGTGCTAGGGACGCTGTCCCATCAGTCAGAATGTAGGCGAGATAGGATCACATAACATCTTTTAGTTATGTACTCACCATAACTTCAAATGTTTGGGATCCATCACCCTCCTTCCCCCTGCCTTGGAGATCAGAAGAGATTGAACGGTTTTGAGTTCTACTGTTTTATCTTGTTTCATCTGACGATGTTATATAAGCAGGGCGTGCATGTGTGCATGTATGCGGACAAACTAGATCTGGGGGACTGGTAGTGGTGCATCCTGGGATATAGTAAGCTCAGCCAATAAGAGACTTCGCTCTTTGGCATAAGCGTGCCATCAGTCAGAATGTAGGCGAGATGGATCCCAAACATCTGAAGTTATGGTGAGTACATAACTAAAAGTTTATCACCCACTATCTCTTTAATTTGTGCATCGGATTCTAAAATAAACCAATTCCGTTTTACAACGTCTCTAACCATTTCAATATTACTATAAAACTGTAAGCTTAATGAAGCCCTGTTTAAGTTATAATTATATTTATTACTATTATTTCGTACTACCTTAGTCACTGACATAGTACTGCCCATATATGGTTTGGCTACTGTGCTCCTTAAGTTTTCAACTTATCTTTCGGTTATAACACACACCATGGAGCTTATAGGGCTAGTCCTACTCCAAAGGTGCATTTCAAGGTGAATGACATCACCAGGTTTGTTATAGTAGGTCAATATAAAGAGTAGTGACTGTAAATGACCTCCAAAGCATTGATCCCTACACACACAAACAAACAGAGTTTCACAGTTGCCATGCCTGAGATTAGAACTCTTGCTTAACTAGTACATCACACTATAGTATTATGCAGTTATAGCATGCACCACGTAGCTTACAGGGCTAACCCTACTCCAAAGGAGTATTTCAAGGTGAATGACATCAGCAGGCTTGCTAAAGTAGGGCAATGGAAAGTGTATTGACTGTGAATGGCCTCAAAAGTATTGATCCCTGCCCACACACATAGTTTCACAGATGCTATATCTGGGATTATAACTCCTACCTAACTAGTACATCACACTGTAGCATTATACAGTTATAGCATGCACCACAGAGCTTATAAGGCTATTCCTTCGCCAAAGGTGTATTTCAAGGTGAATGACATCAGTAGGCTTGCTAATGTAGGACAATGGAAGGTGTGGTGACTGTGAATGGACTCAAAATCATTGACCCTTACACACAGAGTTTCACATTTGCCATCTCTGGGATCAGCGCGCCTATCTAACTAGTACATCACACTATATCATTACACAATTATAGCACACACCACACAGCTTAAAGGGCTAGTCCTTTTCCAAAGGTGTATTTCAAGGTTTATTACATCAGCAGGCTCGCTAAAGTAGGACAATGGAAAGTGTAATGACTGTGAATGGCCTCAAAAGCATTGATCCCTGCACACGCAGACACACACAGAGTTTCACAATTGACATGTGTGGGATTAGAATTCCTACCTAACTAGTACATCATACTATAGCATTACGCAGTTATAGCACATGCCACAGAGATTATGGGGCTTGCCCTACTCCAAAGGTGTATTTCAAGGTGAATGACATCAGCAGGCTTGCTAAAGTAGGGTAATGGAAAGTGTAGTGACTGTGAATGGTCTGAAAAGCATTGACCCCTACACACACAGTTCACAGTTGCTATATTAGGGATTAGACGTCCTACCTAACTCGTATATCACACTATAGCATTACACATTTATAGCATGCACCATGGAGCTTACAGTTCTAGCCCTCCTCCAAATGTGTAATTCAAGGTGAATGACATAATCTGGCTAGCTAAAGTAGGGCAACTGGGAGTGCAGTGTATGTGTGACTGGGCCATAAACCATTCCTCTGGAAGTACACACACAACTCTCAGTCACACACAACTTTACAGTTGACAGGACTGTGTATGCAACTGCTAGATGAATAATGAATTGTGCTGTCATATTACACAGTTATTGCAAACACCACAGACACTATAGTGCTGAGGGCTATCAGAAGCAAATGTCTACAGTGATAGATATTTGCACATCATGTGATATTGGCCAATTGGATGTGTGCTGGGTGGGACAGGCCTCATGATGGGAAGCTCTTAGTCACTGTCACTCTCTTCCCCACATCTATATATGTGTATGTTTGACCTATTATAGTGTGTTTTCATTGGATATATGTGTGTATTCCTATCCAATGTGTGTGTGCAAAGCATGACTGGTGTGCAATGTGGAGTGTGTGCACAGATATCTGCGAGTGACAAATATGTGTAGTCCACTGTGGTTGCCAGACATGGTCTTAATTTCTGTAAGTGTGGGAGCATGGCCAGTATGACCCTTCTGTATTGAACGTGTGAATCCATTCCAGGTAGGTTGTACTCCAGTGCAGGCATTTGTGTTCTACTCCTACAGCTAGCAACCTGTTTCTGCAGGATATCTGTAGATCGGTTGACATTATGGAGTCACAATGGGTAAAGGATAGTTTGATACTGTAAATAATTGTGTCTGTGCTGCTTCTGCTACATGGTTTTGGTGTTAGCAGAGATATTCAGACATATGTACTGTTTTACACTGTGATGTTTTATGTCATCAACCACTGACAGATATACATATTTGCTTGCAGTAATTTCCTGGGGAATACAAGATGGATGAAGCTGTGTCAAGTATTGTGGTCTGCAGCCTACATATTCTTGCACAATCATGCCATTCTGGAGGGGGAGCTGGAGACATTTGCTGATGGGTCTGTGTAAATGGTCCAGCACCTTAGTATTGTGGTGGCTGAGGATCCCATGCTTGTATATCTACTGATGTGACAGAATGGCCATATCCTGTTGTGGCCATAACTTACAGCTGTACAGATTCACACAGGTTACCCAGAGGCAGGGCTCATATTTCTGGTCATCACCCCTTCACAGTGTGGTTTATGAGCAAGTTTGTAGCCACCCAGTCCTGTGTTTGCAGACAGGGATAGTATGTGCACACATTAGAGTTTCAGACTTCACATGCTCCATGGCATCCATGCTTCTACCCCCCCCCCTGGTATTCTATCCTCTTCCTAACATTATGCAAACTATATATGATAAGTATCTCTATAGCTATCACTTCATCCCAGTAGTATTTAGGGGTTAGTCCACAGTTCATGCAGTAGGACATGGTGGAGATGCTACTGGGATTTGTCAACATGGCCTTGCATTTGTGTTTTATGGACTGTGTTATGTTGTTATTTGGGAGTCCATTAGATAACATATATTGGCAGTATGGGAAAAACACAGGCCTTTGACAGAGGACTGTAGGGCATTTGGTAGTGACACAGGACATCTGTAGCAGGCCAGGGAATTCTGTCACTCCTACAGTCCCAGGCTGCAAGCCACTGTATTCTCCTGGGGTGACAGGGTAAGTGTATAAGGTGTTAATGGCAATAGTTTCTGTCCTTATTAATCCATTGGTGTGAATAGTGGCAGGGTGCTGCTTACAGCTAGGGACAGACATGCATGGGACACCTCTTCAGCATGCTGCATTCTGTGGATATTCCCATACAAAAGTGGGGGTCATATTGTACTCATTCCCAACAGCAGAGATATGACCTGTGAGGTACCTGTGGCTGATGGTGGGGTAAGCTGAGTGCATGTGTGCTATGAAACCTACTTGCAGCTGACTCACAGATATATGTGGGGTATTCCCCTTATGCACGCTTGTGTGGGGACATCAGCAGTTTCTCAATACTTCATACCTGTGCTTTTTGTGGTCTGCCAGTGTTTGGCTAGACTACATCAGTATTCCATACTACACGGCCAACTAATGTGCTGCTAACCTGTATGTGCAAATCCAAAAGTGTATCCATTTGAAAGTAACATTTTATACACTTTTTTTCTAGGGTACTTCCACCTGTGTACTGTTTGTATATCTAGGCCCACATTCATGTCTTGCCCATCTTTCAAATGGTGGCAGATATTACATTCAAACAATTAGTATGGATTACTGCTGGACTGTGTCTTGCTGGGATGCATTGTGTTTAGCACTGCAGTTGTGAGAACTTGGCCCTGTCATCAACAGTACTGTACACTGGCCATCAGGACATAACCTTCCATGCCTACATGCTGACCACTTTCACTCAATATACAACACACAGCAACCTAACACACAGAGTGCTGCATATTGTACACATGCAACAATCTATCCTGCTAATTTGGCCAGCTCAGGTAATCTGTGCTCCACTGTTATTATACCCACACGTACATGTTACTACCTTTCTACATAGGATTTTTTTTGGGGGGGCACACAAGACAACTTAACCATTTGTTATGACCGTACTGGTATTTCAAGTACTCTGTTGGCTTCCATTTCATTCTGTATTCTGACCTAGCATGCAGACTAGAGGCATACCAGTGTAGTACAGTTCTTAAGTTTTATTGACCTACATTTCATTTTCAAACTTCTTTCCCTTCAGAGCTAACATCCCACTGCCTGACCTGTTGAAGTCTGTCTGTGTAGGTCTGGAGGGGGGGGGGCTGCTCGCCATTGCCATCAATCGGAGGCCTTAGGATAGCCTTTCTTTGTGTTTGTCTACACCTGTCCTGCTGGCTGAGACTGTTGTTGGGTATGTGAGCCTCACTGACATGTATGTGTGTGTCCTATGGACACACATTTGGCCCACCACATGTCCTGCAGTGGGTTTTGTCACCTTTTTTAGTGCTGCCTACTATGTTGACACCAGTATTTGTTATGGATTTCATGCTGCCAATATAGGTGTCTACTATCTGCTGCCATCCCATTCAGCCATCCGATTCTCTTGCATGCTCACATCCATACCATAGATACAAGTAGCAGAACATAGTACTCCATTCAGCAATTGCTAGTAAGAGTGACTTATCTTGTGGCTGTGCCAGTATTGAGAATGGTGCTGGAGGGCTGGCTATGTCAGATGCACATAGTACACTCTCTATATATGGTTAAGCACAGGTTGTGTCATGTTTGGCATCCCTTTTCCTCTATGTGTGAGTCAGAGAGAGGTGTCATTCCCTGGGTTCCTACCGTGTCAGTGTATGTGCTATGTGTTGCCTCTTTGCCAAGGCCTGGGCATACTGAGCATGCCTCCTTCTGCCTACAGGGGCAGGCTCAGGTTGTTCCTCCTCTGAGTCACTCTGTGCCTGTGCTGGCCTTGGCAATGGTGGGGGGCTCTGTGGCCCTGCTCCATGATGTTCCTGCTTCAGCTGTTTCTGCTTCCTGGGCTGCTAGCACACACATTCTTTATAATGCCCTGGGAATCGCACATGACCTGGCAGTTGATGGAGGTGAAACCCTTGTGGTTTATGTAGACCCTACCCTGCTCACTGGGTGGTGCTTTGATGTGTGTGTGCATGCAGTCTATAGCACCCACTACCTCAGGGTATTCTGCCATTTGGTGGAAGAGACGCATATTGCTGGTCAACACCTCACTGGTGCTGTGGAAATATATGTGCTCACCGGCATGTGCTGACATGGCATCTAGGAACTGGTGGATTACCCTGGATGCCGATGTCTGTGAGATCCCCATGATATTCCCAGTTGGCCTTTGGAAGGTACCTGCAGCTAGTATTCTTAAGCCTACACATACCTTGGTACCCACTGGGATGGGTTCCCCTCTGTTGGTTTTGTGTGTGAGGCGTGGCCAGCACAGCTCAACAATTTGCTGTATGAGGTCCCTGTTCACCCTATAGTGCTCCACTATCTTCAGCTCATGTAGCCCCTGGTTGGTTACTCTGGGTCTGTACACCCTTCTCCTTCTCCTCACTGTTGGTTGGCCATCAGCATTGTCATCCTCATCACCCTCAGCCTCTTCCACATGTTGATTTATGAGAGCAAAAGCAGCCCCTATCATTTTGTTGCCTTTGTTAGGTAAAATTTCCCCGTTTGTGTACACCGGTGATGTAGAGTGTGTGGGAAAATCTAGAGGGAAAGGTGTTTGCATAGTTTATAGTAGTGTGCTGGGCTGCTGCCTGTGTAATTAGGTGGTTCTGATACATTTCACCTGCCAGCTATGCTAGTTCTTCTTGATTACCTTCCTACTACTATTTTCCCTTCCCATTGCCTTCCTATTTAAGCCCTGAAGTGCACCGTGCAAACCGAGTGCTCAGATGTGAACGGCGCTGCTATTTCCTGCTTTTTTTTTTAAACCTAGTGCATGTCGTGGACACCTGTTTAGGCAACGTAAACACTGTTTAGCAGAAACTGGCCCTCCCTGGACATGATCACACTCTGCGTTTCTTAGTAGAAGACAATACAGCCTTAGACACACCCCCTGCCTTAGCTGTGCTTAGCTAAGTGCAAACACGGGCCACAGAGCTCCAATAAGCTTACAGCATGCATGATACACCCCCTTATGAAGTCATCTAGCTCTTAGGATTACACCATGGTCTTAATGCACTTACATGTTTGGGTGCAAGCTAGCACTGAGGGGAAATCTGTGATTCAGTATCATTGAAATAATTTGCATAGGATTGACTGCTAATGCATGGTTACAAATCCGACACTCAGCCTTCCCCCATAGCAACCACCATCCCATGGTCTTGTTGTGTTATGCATGCCTCTGACTATTATGATTTTGGTTTAAAAGCTTATTTCCAGATTTTTTTATTATTTTCACGACAATCTCGTTTGCGCACTGCTGCCCTGCACTTAAACGGCCGAAATCGGCCAACAAAAAAAAGTTAATTTTTATAATTTTGAAACTAATTTTCATGCCTATGACCATATATTTGGCCATTGGCTTACCTAACCTTTCTAATACATATGTTTTGACTAGCTGTCATGCCTCTGTTTTGTAGTTTCCAGAAATGTATTCAGCTACTGGCCGAATAAATTTCTGCAGTTTACACTATTCCTGCATGGACATCTGCCTGCTACCTGGATCACTAATTCACCTCATTTGCATGGTTTTCACAAGCAAATGAGGTAATTAGCATACAGGGGCTATGTCTGTGCAGGAATAGTGCAGGAGCGCTCGCGTACGTCCCGGGAGCTTATTCCTGGATTGCCAGCAGCCGTATTGCCTGCAGCAGCTGTTGCACTTTTCCTGCATGCCATGCAGAGCTTGTTGAATCCTGGGGTGTATATATATATGTATATATATATATATATATATATATATATATACATATAGATATATATATATATATATATATATATATATATATATATATATATGTAAAATATATATAGTTACCTATTAGAAAATCGAAGTTACGGAACTTCGAATACCATATGGTTGACACCATATGATCGAAGTTTTGTAACTTCAAAATAAAAAAAAAAAACAAAGACAACATACATGACGGGTTTTATATATATATATATATATATATATATATATATATATGTATAGCGAGAGAGAGAGAGAGAGAGAGAGACAGATGCCAACTCCAGCGTCCACTGCATTGCGGAAATGTACAGTAACAAAGGTCACTGAATGTGTAGTTTGGTAGTAATTTTAAATTAAATGGCCAGTAACCTATCATGAGCCCATCAGTTAATGTAGTTATGACCTAGCCATGTGGTCATTTATTTTTATTTCATGTGATCCTTGATAACTTCCAGCATGTCTTTCTTCAGGGGGGGTTTGTTTTCTGTTCTTCATTTGTTCTGTGACATATCACATACATCTTCCCATTTTGCATTGTCTCAATCTAAACTCTTTATCCTTATTTTAGGACAATGACTCTGTTTGTTTAACAGTAACCATTCATAGCATGTATCCATGTTCATTATTTTCTTGCTATTTACATCACAACATCTATGTCATAACAGATGCTAAATACCAAGAATATAAAAACATGGAATTATTTTCATATTCTTTTATTTTTATTAATGAGAGATGGTTTTGTGTATTTACATCCCACTATCCCTTATCTCCTCAATTCCTCAATGCTATTTTTTTTAACAAGAAACATCTTTATTAAATTATCACTCGTGACATAGACTTTTTTGCATATCTGGGAGTCATACATATATTTCCCATTGTTTCTTTGTGAATTTATTTATTTATTTTATTTTATTTTACATTTGTTAACCAGGGGTGTCTGACTGAGCCGAAAAGGCCCTTTTTCAGCAGAGGCCCTGGGAGAAAAGCTCCACAAAGAAAAATTACAGACACATTCAGTTATTTAGACATGATCAGTATACACACAATTTACAAGAGACATGTGTTTACGGTGGTATGTGGCACATAAACAGTTACAGTGGAGAGAACAAACAAAAAAATATTAATTTTAAAAATAAAGGTAATTAATAGATTTGTGGTGCACAGCTGAAATTTGGAACATAGGTAGAATACATACATAGTACACAGGTACAGTACATACATTGTAGATTAGCCAGTGTTTGTGAGTATGATTGAAAACTATTATCAAGTGCTCTAGATTTAGTATGTATATGTTATCCACTTTCACTAGCCTGGGGAGCAATCATGGCACTGCCAACATTGCTTGAGATGTTGCCTGATGAGATCTTTAAAGGAGGCTTTGGATGATGTGTTTTGAATTGCTCATCCAATCTCTCTCCCCAGTCCTTTCTAACCTCCTCTGAGATGATTCCCATAGTTTTTGTGGAATACTTTACATGTCCTACTAATTATCCCATTTTTTAGCAGCAGCTTTTGTTTTAGGTTCTACTGAAAGTTCTGTAAATACTGGTTCTTTTAGGATTACATTTCTTTCTCTTTGCCTATACTCTGATATCGATACTTGATAGGAGATGCAATCTCTAGCCTGCAGTCTAAATTAATTGTTGGCCTCTTCCCATTCTATTGCCTTTCTCTCTGTAACTAATTGCTCCCAATACCTTGGCTCATTTGTTAGTTTTCTCCAGCAAATTCCAGCCATCTCTTGCCTATTATATGTACCCCTAATTGAAATCATCCCTATAAGCAGAATTTCCTTTCTCCATCGCTTTGTTGGCTTAGTTCTTAGAATACTTTAGGAATATAATATTCTGTATAGTTATTGCTATTGTCATTAAGAATCTAAATCCAAAATTCTAGTGTCTCAATGTTTTCTTGTACTTCCCTGCTGTTTCATCATCATCCCTTTCCACTTTGAATTATATTTTTTTGCTTGTGCTATGTATAGGACCCTTAACTGCATAGCTTTGAAATACCCCTTTAAATCAAGTAATCTCAGACCATCTTGTTCTACTGGAAAAGTCTACTTATCCTACTTGTCTCTTCCCCTCTTCCCCTCTGAGAGAAAATCATTCTACTCTTTATTAATTCCTATCCAGAACTTCTCCACTGGCTGATAAAACTAAAAGGGCTAAAACATTTCACTGCTTGTATCTTGCCATCCATATACATAAAACAGAGCTTCCAATTTCTCAATTTCTGTATTAACTTTTGTTTAGACTCTTCCCACATTTCTTCAGCTAGCATAGCAGAAACCTTTTTATTCTATAGTCCTAGGTACTTTGCTTTATCATGTCCTCATTCATATGGGTATTTCTAAACCATTGCGGGTATGGATGCATAGTTTGCTGCTATTGCCTTCATTTTATCTTCATTAATTGTGTATCCTAAAAAGACTTGAAACTGCCTCAGAATGTTCTACAACATGGAAATGTCCTTTTCTGGTTTTATCAGGTAGAAAATAATATCATCTGCAAATAAAGCCAAATTTTCTTGACTACTATACCAATCACATCCTTGAATTTCTGAGTCCCTTATTTTTCTTTTCACATTGGTTCTAAATATAATGCATATAACAAAGGGGAAAGAGGTCACCCTTGTCTGGTTCCTCTACTGAAACAGAACTTATCAGAGAAGAACCACCTTTTACTTTATATTCATCTCTGTTCCTTCATATATCCTCCTAAACAACCTTATAATTTTATCAGAGAGATAAAATGCTTTCATTGCCTTACTCAAAAAATTCAATTTACTCTCTCAAATGTTTTCTCTCTGCATCAACACCTACCAACAACAGTGGTATTTTCTTACATCCTGATTCCCTCTGGATCAACACTGTTCTATTAATGTTATCAAATATTTGTTCCACCTCCACAAAACCACATTGATCCATATCTCAATTTTAGCATCACCTTTGCCATTCTTTTAGCTATTATAGACATAAACACTTTATAATCATGCTTTAGAATTGAAATGGGTCTATATGAAGCTGGATATGATGTGTCTTTACCATCTTTAGGCATTACAGCAGGCACATTGAATGCTCCCCTAAACATTTCCATTTGTACATTTTCTTGATTTCCACATCTCTATGATATGCAGATTTTCATAAAATTTCCAAAATATTTCTAATACCGCTACAGGATTTCTGGTTATTTTCCTTGTTATAAACTCCCTATGTTTGGCAATAACCCTTTCTATGTTTTGTTGCTTGAGACATTGTACTAAAAGTTTTTGTACTATGGAATTATTATCAGATGCAATTGCTTGCCAGTAACCTTTCTAAACTGATGCATATTATCAAGGTAGTCCCTTATTTTATCTTCAACACTCTGCAATTGCACCTCTTCTTGTTCTGTGAGATTCTTCCTATTCTGCAATAACTTAACCTTTGTTAGTCTTGAATAATTTGTGTTACTTCTTAACCATATAAATTTCTCTTTTTCATTTATTTCCACTCTATTTTTAAACTCCACTTTCTTTTTTTTCTCACTCCCTTGCTATATTTTTAGAAAAAATATATCTTCCCTAATAATTCCCAAATAACTTCCATTACCCATTATTTAAATTCCTTTCTTTTTAACAGGTAGGTGTGGAAGTGCCAGTGTGTCATTTTTATTTCATCTCTCTGCATTTTTATTTTAGTTATTATTGGCATGTGATCTAAAATAATTACTGGATGTGTATCAAAACTTTCAATTAATTTAAATGCACCTGTTCCTGTTAAATATTATTTTTATCTAGCCTAGCCCAGTTTTTGTACTACTGAATTCACATCTTTCACACCAAATATTTGCATACATTTCTGCAAAATATATACACTCTTTTGTTATATTTTTCCTTCTAGGCCACCCAAGATACATCCTCACTTTTGCAAATCAAATTCCAGTCCCAACTATAAGTAATATTCCCTAATAAAAGCTGATTATTTCTCCAAGAATTTTCTTAATCTCTATTATAGCAGTTTTAGGTGGAATAAAAATGCATGCCATTGTAATCCTCATCCCTTGCCAGTAGTCCCTTACTACTACAAATATGCCATTATTATATTTTTTCTATCACTAGTTGGAGTTCTTCTTGCAATTAATATAAGAACTCCCATTTTCCTTTGTCCCAGATATTCTGCTGAACAACCACCCTGAAATCCTTCCTTTATCAAATTCACATGATCACTTCTTTTCAAGTGTGACTCCTGTAGCATAGTTGCTTTGCCCTCTGCAATTTTAATATAGTTCACTAGCCTTTTTTTTGTATAAATCTGTGAGATCATTCACATTTAAAGATAATATGGAACTTGTTGTCATTATGATAAGAAGTTATTATTCCCATCTGTTATGTATAAAATATCCAGATAACTTTGGTGTTGCATGCATACCCTAATGATGGCAGGTTGATCTTTTATACAGTTGTTTCTTGTTATATCCATTTGAACCTAAGTCACATCTTGCTAGATATTATGTTTTAATGAAAACCCTCAAACAAAAAAACAAACAAAAAAAAAAAAAAAAACAAACGCAACCCTAGAACACTCCCAGAACCTATTAACTTAATACAAACACACAACATTATTTGCATCTTCAAATAATGAAGTTTAACCCTCCTAATAGGAACAATTGTCCTTGACTGACAGCCACACTCACAGGCTTGAATTAACCTGTAATGAAGGTTATCCACACTAAGACTCCTCACTACTAATCTTATCATCAAACATGCATACAGTACTCATACACCCACATACACTACTGATACATCTTCCAGTGCATCATACCTTTTCTCTATTTCACCTTTCCTTTTCGTGCTTAACATTCAGTATACCATCCATCTATCTTCTCTAAATGCATCATTAAAATTTACCTCCGGAAATGTACTCCACACATGAAGTAGATCTCTGTGAAGACGACGGGTAGAATTTATGAAATTTGCAAGGGCAGTACAAGTTGGTATAAAAGCAATATATTAATTGGTGAAGTCCTTGTCACAGCTAGCCACCTGGTGCTATATACAAAGGCTCTAGCTTATCTGGCAACATTGCTGTATGTTTATGTGACATCCCAGGCTCATGTGAAATGGCAAAAAAAGTGAGTTGCTGCTGCTGATGATTAGTTAGCATAGTATAAAATTGAATGCAAAAAGCAAAATAACTTATAGAACTTGCTAATATGATATAAAAGTTGGTAATACATTGTGAGAAGTAGGGAATTAACCTTATGCTGATTTTTTCCACCTCTACAACTGTAGCATAGCAAAATAGAAATGAGAATTCTGTCAGGCTATTAAAATAGCACAAAGCAGACCAGACTGGAAAATAAGGAATATAGTGCATTTTTCAGTAATGTAGCTTAGAGTACATTCTGGCTCTGTTTTCTAATGAAGGAGAGTGGTCATGTATCTTCACATCTGCTGTTCGTTATGTGGAAGGTCCCCTGCATAAAAGCAAGCTTCTTTTAGCTTACAACTCCTAGTCTGTCTTGACAACACAGATTCTATATACCAGCATACAACATTTAAAATACTTGCATATAGCATTCTGGCTTAGTAGAATTTCCATGTTATTTAAATTTGATGAGTTGCCACATTTTTTCATAGATAACTCTAGCATGCTATATTCAGACATGGAATACTAGCGTGATTTCAATTATTGTGGACATACAAAAACTTGCAAACAGTGAAGTTTGAGCAAAAAGAAGTTTCATGAATATTTAAGAGGGGGTGGAACCTTACACAGCAAACCTTACTATACATTTGTTTTAAGAATAGATTGATATAGAAAACTCAAACAATAAGCTTTATATTATCTTAGGTTGGAGAGAAGAAGGTTGATTTACATGTATGCAGTAAGGCTGAACTGGGAGCGCATGGTACAATATTACCACATGTCCAAGGCATGAGCCCAAAGTGTGAGTGCCTTCGATCCCTGTATTTATGATTTATATTGCTTATAAAATAGGCATATATATTTTTTGAAGTTTGGATTTTACATGTAGTAGTTATATAAACATTATATTTTTTGTAGATTACTTTAGTATATAGTAGTTCCTCCACAAATACTATATAACTTATTTCTTTACAAAGTTCTAACACTTTAAATATGCAACATTTTGGTATGACTGCTCTTTGCTATTGCACAGTCAAATTTATAAATATATACTCTCTATATAACACCTCAAATGAGTCAGGGAGGTGAATGAGTCCAAATGAGGAGATAGTGTGTCATACATGTGTACACTGGTTTCCAGGAAACACAGCCTTAGAATATTCACAAGAGTAATGATGCCTATAGTAATCCTCCCAACATTGTTTCCATAAGTTAATTTAAAGGATAGTATTATGCATTTGCATATATAACTATTTTGGCAACAACTCTTGCCTTATAATTGTTATCATGAACATCATCACTATCAACTCCCTTTTTCCCATGTTTACAAATGTCTGGGGTGCCTCCTCCTCTCTCTCTCTCTTGCTGTCTCTCTCTCTCTCTCTCTCTCACACACACACACACACACACACACACACACACACACACACACACACACACACACACACACACACACACAGCCACTCTTTTATCTTCTTCAACAGTTATGCCAACCTGCCAGTGGGCTTCTCTCATACAATCCATCCACCTCTTTGTTGGATGTCCTCATTTCACTTTGCCATCCTGTCTATCCAAATCTGCTTTAGCAAATCATCATCTGCTTTCCTGCACATGTGATTGAACCAGCATAATCTGTTATCCTTGACCCTCTCTATAACTGATACTTTTATATCTGTCTTTCTTTGCCTGTCCCACAGTGTACATCCTATACACCTCAGGCACTGCATCCCCATCACTTTAAGCTTTATTAGTTGCTTTCCTTCAGCTTCCCATGCAAAAGCACTAGTTGCACCACTATTTGTGAATGTTATTTTCAATTGTTTTTTGGTATTCATCTATCACATGGTACCTGATACTTTATGTCAATTGTTTGCATTGCTTCAGACTCCAGATTTGAACAGCTTATTCAGTCTTGCTTTCTCCACATTCACACCTCCCAGATAATTGAATTTTAGTTATCTTCTGATTGCAGGCATTTGCTGCCATGGCCACCATGTTGTTTGTACTGAGTTTCATTCCATGTGCTTATGACGTCTCGTTCTAGTTCCATATAATTTGCTGAACTTCCTGTTCAGGTCATGTTTGTAGAAAAACACATAAACCCTGTCAGTTTTCTTAAGTTGGAATATCTGAGGGTATACATATCACCTTTATATAATTAGGTTCCATGATAACATGCATGTTTTGTTTCTGTTTTAATATGCATACCTATGCATGCAGTATCTAAAAAATTTACCTTTATAGTGAAATAAATGGTGGCAGTGTTGACTACATTTTGAGAGTGTGTGTATGTGTTTGTTTTTGTGAGTGTTCAGTGCACAGGATGATCTATACAATGTGTATGTGTATCATACATGCAGTTAGCATGATTCCCATGTCTGGAACATTTGAAACACATACGTTCTTGAGTGGAGAATTTCTTCAGGGTTTTCTAGTCTAGTTTGTAAGTAAACGCAATTCATCTAGCTAGGATGATGAGGCAGAAAGACAGAAAGTGTTATTTTTTTGTTTTTGTTTTATTTCTTTTCTAAAGAAGGAAATGAGTACTGCTATGTCTAAAAGCTGTTTGTGGGTGTGGCCTGTGTCTACAAGAATGTGAATTACATTTAATAGTAGATGCTGTGTAAATGTCCACATATATGCACAGTGACATTAAAATGTTCTTTGTGTGTCTTTGAGGGATAAGAGCAATAGTCGGAAAAGGTGAGTTATTTTGCCATATTGTATTCATAACTGAAAAAAATGGAAAGATGCTGTTTGAAGGATCTGTTAGAGAGGGAGTTCTTATAATGTTGCAGTAATTTTGTAGTGTGCAATGTGTTATCTGAGACTGACACTGACAACATTTGTTTATTTTTATTTATCCTCTTGTTAACTGGGTTAAACCCACTAGGCTAGTGACATCTTTTTAAGGGAGACCTGAGGTGCTATTTATACTACTATGGGAAATTTGGTCAGGGCATCAGGGAACTTCCCCTACCCTTTGCAGTAGTGGAAGAGATTGGCTGTTACACATCCTGACTTTCTGTTGCCTGTCTAGGTGCAGAGGCAGCCAGGAGAAATAGGGAGAAACATGGCTGCTGAGAGCCAATGCAATTTGGAAGTTAAATGTGTTGAAAATGAAGAAAAAATGGTAGAATCGCTGCCAGAAATGTGTCAGCTATGTGGGAGCACAGAAAACATTGTATGTTGATGCTGAGATGATTGGGAAGGAGATGAAACTAAATGCAGATGGATTCAGATGAAAATTTCCTGAAAAATGTGTTTTAAACAGCAGAAATTGCAGAAAATGTGTTATTTGAGCCCTCCAGTTGGGAGAATTGTAGGATGAGTGTCTGGAGGAGCTAGTTAATCAGAGTGAGTCAGAAAGTGGAACTGCTGTATCCTGGAGTGACATCATGGGAAAAAAAGGAAGCGGGAGAAAAAGAGAAGGAAAAAGGGCCAGAGAAGATTCCAAAAAAAAACTTCCTATGCTCAAATGGTGGAAGAAGGAGCTAAGGAGAGTCAGATATGAAGGAAGTAAAGAAAAAATATGTTGTTTGGTTGAGCAGTACAAAAGAAAAAGGCCTGGACAGATGTGAGGTATGGGAAAATGTTATTGCACCTCTGGGATTAAAAGCTGAAGAGGTAAGTGCTTTCATTTTAATTAACAAAGAAACTTTTTGTGACTTGTGTTTGGAAACTGACCAGGCTAATGGAAAACTTTCCATGGTCAGAATATGTTGTGCAAGCATTTTCAGGCAAACAAAAAAAAAAAGAATCTTGATTCAGTTTAAAACTGAAGTGGGAGGAGAAAGAACTGAGAGAACATGTGTTGACAATCTGTAAAGAAGTGGCGGACATTACTAAAATCTGTGATAAAAGGGGATTATGGATCTGGTGTTGGGAATGCGGAATAACTAAAAATGGAAAATGACAATGTGATACACATACCTAGTATTATTAATGTGCATGGCAATAGATGTTTTGTGAGCTACAGAGGGCAACCAAAGACTTGTTATTTTTGTGGAAAAAATGATCATTTAGTTAATGACTGTGACAAAAAGATGTTATTTGTGTGGTCAGACAGGATATAATGCAAAGAAATGTGAAGAGAAGTGGAAGAAATGGGGTAATACAGGACATTCATGGTTAGAATGTTAGGTAGAAATACAAGAAAATGAAAAAGTAAATGAAAATGAAATTATACAAGAAAAGTGTTAGAAAAAAATGCCATACAAGAACGCACAAGAGAACAAGAAAAAGCATGGAAATGGTATTTAAATTTAAAGGAAAAAAACAAAAAAGAAAGAAAAAGAAAGAGAGACAGATGAAACGAGTGATGAAGGGTCAGAGTGGCATATAGTAAAAGGGAAGATAGTTAGGGAAAGAAAAAGAAAAATTAAAAGTATAATGGTAAGAGAGAATAAGAAGGTTGTTCTAATAACTGTTCTATAAAGCTGAAAAATATTAGCTTTGAATGTGAACAGTATGAAGAATATTAAAAGAAGAATTAGTATTTTACAATGGTGTGCTGCAGTAGATGCTCAATTAATAGTTTTGGAAGACATTAGAATGCTAACAGAAGAAGAAAAGTTGAAAATAGAAAAGAAAACAGAATCTTACAGTTATTTGGAATATAGGCAAATAAACATGTTCAGGTATATGTATATTATGCCAACAAAATATAAAAATATTAGATATTGCAATAGTAGAACTGAGCCAAATAACAGTAGTGGATATAAGATAGAAAAATACGTATATAGACCAATAGCTTTATATGCATATGTGACAAAAAAAAAAGAGAACCAATGTTTAAATGTGTACCTAATTATGTTTGTGTTAACATGGATATAATAATGACAGGTGACTTTTATTGTAACTTAAGAAATAAAAAGAATAGTTATGATGTTAAAATTGTTACTGAAATTATGAAAAATAGAAAATTAAAATATAATAAAAGAAACACCGGACTTACAAAAGAAATGAAATTAAGACAGAAATTGGTTATTTTTTTATATCAGAAGGCCTAAAATTACACAAAAAGGAATTAAATATAATGGGTTCTTTGATCATGTGGTGATTTGGATAAGAATTCATGAAAATGGGGAATATATTAAAGTAGGAAAAGGCATAAAAAGAGTAAATGAAAAAGAGTTATATTCAGGAGAAAATAAAATAAATCATGGAATTATGGCAACAACATATCAGTATGACAGATTTTTACAAAAATTGGACAATATGGTGGATTCATTTAAAAAAGAAATGCAAAAAAGTATTTTTGAGAATGCATAGAAAAGAAAAGAGAAAAGAAAAAAATGGAACACAAAATATTAAGTCAAAAATATTTAAAGACTTGGGGAAGAAAAAATGTTTTATGAAAAAGAAAAATAATTATATAGAAGAAATCATAATAAGGTTAATAAATTGTTATATAAGCAAAATATTGTTTACAAGGAAAAATGAAGTAGCACCATACTTATGTAAGATAGCAAAAGAAGCAACTATAATAAGTTAATTAAAAAATAAAGAAGGGCAATAAGTTAAAACCAAGGAGAAATATATGAAATAATTAAAGAATATGTATTAGATTTATATAGTAAAAAGTTAACATAGAGCAGTCTAAATAAGGAAGATAATTAATATTTAGAGAGAAAAATACATATAAATGAGTTGAATGAGATCATGAATGATATTAACATTAATTCAGCTACAGGTTTGGATGGAATTGAATATAGTCTGTATAAAGAAATATATGACTGGCAAAAAATGGTGTTTATAAAAGTAATGAATGAGTGGCTAGAAAGCAGAATGAAGTAGAAAGCATTATAGGGAATTTTACAAGCTGACAACATACGTAAAAAAACTACATGTAATTAAATCAATATATGAAAAGAATTATGTGAACGTGAACACAAACGGTTGGATTGGGGAAAATAAAAGTGTGATATGAAACAAGGATGTCCTGCAAGCAATATGATCTTTGCTAATGATGAACACAGTAGTGATAGAAATTAACAAAATTACCAGTGGGGGCAAATATGCCATAATGCTTGTTAGTAGCCTTATTAAATTGTAATTGTTATTCTAAGCCTTTTAGTTTAAGCACTTGGGCTTCAGGCCAGTTGTTTTACATTAAGAAGGTTTGTGGTCTACACCTTTGTGGCAGGAAAGGTAGCTTACATCCTTCTAATTTGGGACTTGCAGGTTGAAAGTTTAGTGTATCTGTTATTCTAAAAGTGTCTTAGTTCTTATTTAAGCACTTGGACTTCTGGCCAGTTGTTTTGTATTAAGAAGGTTTGATATTCTACACTCTTGTGGGAGGAGAGGGCAGATTCTGTCCTTCTGAGTTGGGATTTTCTGGTTGAAGGCTTAGTGTGTCTGCTTATTTGAACTGTTTCTTTCTGAAATTGGTGTGTCTCATTTGCTGTAGCATAGACTAGATTCAGACCTGCTAACTCTAGCTCTGTTTGCATAACTTGAGCAGTAATCTGGGCCATCTTTTTTGGAGAGGGTTCCCCTGTAGCCTAATGTTAGGTGTGCTCAGTTAGAACTTGTCTGATTGAAGGTTGCTGGAACAGGGCTCAGTTTTGAGCTTTTTTACTGGTTATTTTTTTTTTTATCAGTTCACTGTTATTTGCTACTGTTATACTTAAGTGTGTATCTGTCCTCCTGTGTTAAACTGACCTAAACAGAATTTAAATATCTTTAGCATAGTCTGCTTACAGGTTTTGCTGTATTCATATCTGTTTGTGTGATACCGGTGTTTCTTGCTATGCCATCTTGTGTTGGCCAGGGCCTGTCTGCACTTAGTGGGAGTAAGTGAACTGGTTGGAACTGGTCTGACATAGGGTGTTCAGCTAAGAGGTCAGGGACAAGGCTTGATTGGTCAATTCCAGTGTTTCTGTTTTACTTTCATTTTTGTGGTATTCAAACCTTGTGTTTGCATAGGTTTGTGCTCATTTGGATGTTGCACACCATATTTGCACTGTTTTAATCCTTTGCAAGGTATCTCAGCTTCATTTTTCTCTTACTAGCACTCCTGTGTAAGTGAGGCCCTTGCTTGCAGCTACTGTATTGATGTTATCCAGCCATACTCACACCTATATGTACTCTCCTCAGATAGTACTCACTCTATTATCGATGATCTTTCTTCCACAGATTCTGACAAGCATGGATGGACATGGTTTCTCTTGCTAGTCTGGTTAATATGGGCATCCTGAAACAGTGTAGCAGCTGCCTTATGTACACAGACACCCCTCTACTACTACCATCTAGAAACACAGTATGTGAGAGATGAAATTACATTAAGAGCCTAGAATCATTGCTGTCTCAGTCACAGGCTAGTACATCTAACATTGAGAAGGTTGTCTGCACAAAGACTAAGAACACCATAACTCCACCACCACCCACACCTGTACAACACACTCCTACATATACAGAGGTTCTCAACAAAAACATATCTAAACAAAAGAGATCTGAAAAAACACACACACACATACATCACAACCCACAGCACCAAACATCACACATAGTACACATGTCTGTGTTTCACAGCCTCTAAGGCCCAGCCACAAACCCAACATAGTAGTCATAGGAGACTCTATCATAAGACACACAGATGTGCCCCTCACCAGACTAGACAAGGAGAAAGTCACAGTAAGTTGCTTGTCATGTGCTTGAATCCAGTCTATCATGCACACACTCAAGTCTCTTAACAACAGGTACTGTCATGATTTTGTCATGACTCTGTCATAGTCCATGTTGGTGTGAATGACTTGAGACATATCTCTCTGGACTATATGAAGAGAAACATAATTGAGTTTGCTGAATATGTGTCCCAGACAGGTATCTGCCAGGCCTTAAGCAGCATCCTACCATCACCCAGAATGATGCCTCAATGCAAACAGAAAATGATTGACTTTAACAATTGGCTTAGTTTCTGGTGTTATTCCAAAGGGATCCAGTACTTGACAGCCTGAGAGGACATCACTGACAAACCACAATGCTTTGCTAGAGATGGCCTTCATCTGTCTCCCCTGGGCTTCAGGCTTGTGGCAGAGGCTCTTGCCTCCCCCATAGTGTCTTTTTTAGGCAAAGTCATGAGCAAATAATTACCAACATGAAAAATTCTTCTAAATTAAATTTAAAGGTCATGTGGCTAAATGCTAGGAGTCTTAGCATGAAACTGCACTCATTGCAAGCATTCCTTTCCCTGGGGGATGTTGAAATTTATGCAGTCACTGAGACCTGGTTCAAAGCTGCAGAGAGCACCCAGCCTTACCAGGTTACTTATACTACCATACTTTCAGACCCCAAATGGAGGGCTACAAAGCCAAAGGAGGTGAAGTTTCAAAATGTATCAAAGACACCCCTCCAGGCTGGTCAGATGGTATGAAACACAGGAGACACTCCAAGTGCAGATACCTGTTGACAAAACATCTAGCTACAGACCCCCAGCCATGACTCAGGATGTCCACTCCAGAATCCATCAAGATTCAAACCTCTACCCTGATCCTGAATGACTTTAACTACCCAACCATACAGTGGAAGACGTATTCAAGACCAAAAAATGAATGCCCAGTGATTCCTCAACTTTGCCAATGGCAATGCATTGGATCAGCTGGTCAGCACCCCTATAAGAGGTGAAAATATCCTGGACCTGGTCCTAACCAACATGAGAAGCTACTGTAGCACCCCTACAGTGTCATCCTCCTTGGTAAGATCTGACCATAAAGTGATCACCTTTGAAGTCACCATCTCACTTGACCCCACCATTGTCAGAGTCAAACAAAAAAACTTTTCCAAAGCTGACTGCAATCTCCTGACAGCAGGTATAAGTAGATTCACAGCCACCATCCCTTCAGTTGGAACTAGCACTAATGTCCAAGCCTACACCAAAAAACTATATGAGTGCCTACATAGCTGTATGGACTCTGACACATTTTCATCAGGCTTATCATTAAGGCCATGTTTGATTTGGGAGGCAAGACCACCTTACTAATGTTTGCTAACCCTCACCCTGACCCTGAAGCTAACCCTAATCCTGCACCTTACTTTAGACAACCTATTTCTATAACTCTGTGACTACTCAGACAAACCACACCATAGCTATAGTTTAGGCCTATTTGTTTTATTTTTTTTTGTATTTTTAGAGTAAACTAATAAGGAAGTAGAATGATGGCTGCTTTTTCTATTAATTTAATTTAATGAGAGAGAGAGAGAGAGAGAGAGAGAGAGAGAGAGAGACTTATATTATAGTTAGCAGCCAGGTGTTATTTCAGTATGGCCGCACAGTAGGCCTAACACCTACAGCTGTAAATGCTTTGGGCTGCCATTAGCATGGCTTCACAATAGGCCTAACACCTACAGCTGTAAATGATTTTGGCTGTCATTAGTATGGCTGCACAGTAGGCTAAACACCTACAGCTGTAAATGATTTTGGCTGTCATTAGTATGGCTGCACAGTAGGCCTAACACCTACAGCTGTAAATGCTTTTGGCTGCCGCTGGTATGGCTGCACAGTAGGCCTAACACCTACAGCTGTAAATGCTTTTGGCTGCCATTAGTGTACTGGGCTTGTTATGTATTTTTTTCTGTTTGCAGTGGTGCTGGAGACATAACAGAACATGATCATCTGCCATAAGGGAGAAGCCAGATAATCTAGGCAGTGGAGTAAGTGTCTTGTATTACTGGCAGCACTGTATAACTGTGCTTTATCTGCCTGCTGCAGTCTAGAGCAGCTGCATTTTTCCTTTGTTTTAATATTTAACTGTTGCTTATTTGTTCCTTGCTTTTGTAGATTATTTTTCTCTGTAGTTACCATGCTATTGTCCTGAAGCATTACACTCATCCCAGGACTGTTGTGTCTGTTCTATCTTCAGTTGTATAATATCGTGTGTTTCACTGCCATTGATTCACATTGCTTTGCTGATTGTTTTTTTTTTTCTTTTTTTTTCCTTCCAGATCTTCTTTGACTAAGGTGTTGCACATGACTCTCATATCTTTTCAAAAGGGTTATGGGTCAGTAAATATGCCGACAACTCTAAGATAGTGTTAGTAATTATATCAGTCACGGATCAAAGTACAGTACAGGACTACACGGATGAAGTATTTAAGTGAACATCTATTAATAACATGCCGTTTAATATAAAGAAGTCCTATATTATGCACTTTGGGAGTAATAATTTGCCTTTTCCTTATGCATGAATAACTGCATGTTGAATGCTGTGAATAATAGCAAAGATTTGTAGATGTATAAGTAGATAGTGACTTTATGTTTGCTGGATATTATCAGAAGATGTTACCTAGAAATATTTTGAGAACTATTGTTTCTAGGGATAATCAAGTCTTCTTTGTCTTTTCCCAGTTAGGGATCACCACAGTGGAACTCTGGTCTGCTAATGATTAGCAGTAGATTTTTAGGGTGCCTAGTTGCCAGCCCAATGCCCAACCTTCAGTAAAGGCATACCCTTTCATGTTTGTCTTTCGGAGGCCACTCAACCACAGGGAGGACATGCAGATTCCACACAGAAGGCACTCCAGCCGAGAACTTGAACAGGAGAACCTCTTGCTGTGAGACAACAATGCTACCACTGTACCACCAACAGCTTCAATAACCATTCTAGGGATAATCAAGTATCAGTTCCAGTTTAGAAAGCTATATTGAGACTGATCATTGAATATGATGCGAATGTGTGTATGTATAATTTAACACAGATTGAAAGGACGGACAAGATACAGAAATATTTTATATGGCAGATAAAAGGATTGAGAGGAAAAGGTTATATTAATAGACTGAGGGAAATTTATTCTCTGTTTGATATTGCTTATTTAGGGAGGACTTAATTCTTAAGTATAATAATAATTATATCCTTTTAATCATAATATATAATTATATATAATATGTATGAAGCCGTGGTGGTTCAGCTGTAGCATTGTCACCTCAGAGCAAGAAGTTCTCCCATTCGATTCTCAACTGGAGTGCCTTCTGTGTGGAGTCTGCATGTCCTCCCTGCGGTTGAGTGGCATTCGAAAGACATGCGAGAATGGGTGTGAATGGGTATGCCTTTGTTGAAAGTTAGGCATCAAACTGGCACCTCAGCACTGTAAAAATCTATTGCCAATCATTAGCAGACTGGAGTTCCGCTGTGGCGACCCCTAACTGGGAAAAGAAGAACAATGTATAACTTAATGTACAATTCAGAAAGTTTAGAGGCTAGCGTTGGTATTTCAAGAATCAGATATAAGCTAGAACTAGAAAAGGGGAATTTGTGGTGGAAACTGTCAAATGTAAACCAGGGTTTTGGGATGAATTCTTTTCAGTTCAGAGCAGGATGTTGGTGGAATTCCTTGCCTCTTAAAATTAGAAAAATGTGTTTTGTTTACTTATTTAAACAAGGTTTGGAAATGTTCTTTGGTGAAAGGTTATATGATACTAGGAATATTGGATAAAGGACTTAGAATGTCTTAGAAAGACTTAGAATATATTTCAAGCCCAAAGTCTGTATTTTAGAACATTGAACATTGACCATGACTCTGACCATTGCATTTGTGTCATTTTTATTGTCACTTTCATTATTTTTTTAATTATATTGCCATATTTGGTTTTCCATTTAAATTTTTTCTCTACAGGAGCATCTGTGGTGCAGAAATAGGTAAAGCAGAAACCACCACGCCCTGCACTGGCTTCCATGTCAACTGTTGGCTCCCTGGAAATGATTGGGCCTGCTTCACTGCAGGGTGTGAAGGTCACCATGTTGAAGAAGACCTGGAAAGCTCACTGGTGGCCATGTTATTGTTCCTCTGTTGTGTGGCATAGGCTCTTCTTGGAAGATTTATGCTGAGAGAATCTTCTCGGTCACCTGATATGAAGCCTGGAGACTGATGAGGACTGAAGTGGATCAGCTTAATGTCCACAGTGGCACCTTCTCATGCAGTGGGTAGAGTCTCATAGCTAGGCAGCATCATCCATCAACCCACCAGGGCTGGTGTCCATTCAACATGTGAGCCACAGAGGTAACTGACTTATGGATGGGTTCCTCTATAGTCCAGTTTAATAGGTAATCCTCACCCAACCTATTTTTCTATCTTGATGTTCCCCTGCATTTTTTGTTACACCCTATCTCATGTTTGCAGTTCAATCTTCCACATCACTCAATGTCAGTCTGTCTCCATTATTGTCTCCCCTTATTGTGTTTCTTCTTCCTCATCAGTCTTTGCTTCTTTCTGCCCTTGCTGCCATCCCTATATTCATCATTCCTACCTACAACTTCTTCATGCTACCTTCTCTCTCTATACATCTTACAAAAATAAAAAAAGAGTAACTGTTCTTCAAAAAAGTAAGCTCTTCTTCACCACTCCCATACCACTCTTCTCTTTCAATTATCCTTCTGTGTCTCCCTCTGCTCTTCTCCCTTTCTGAACACCCGCTTTATTCCCAAATATAAAATAAAACTTGTTGGCATTTTGCTTTGTACCTCAGGTTTGGGCGTCCAACTGTGCTCAATTAGCAGCTACAGTATGCAAGGCTTTAATACACATCTGAACTTGCATATTGTTAAGTATACTACCTACATGTCAATATCATTGGATCACATGAACCCCCATAACACAGTTTGCTCACTTGCATACTGATGGCCATTTTTATTTTTTGTTACGGCTAGGTTTTATTACACAGTACTATCCCCAGCATGTCTGCACAATGTTGCCACAGTGACATGCCTAATCCCTGATGGGCCATGTGCTACCTTTACTATGTGCTGCCATGTTATGCTTCATTCTGGAATATTCCCCAGGTGTATCTGTCAAAAACACTTTATTTTCTTGTAAATTCATATTAATTGCTTTCCTAATTCTGTATAGCCGTGTTAACCTCTGCCACCTCCTTCTTCTTTTGTATTTAATGTTCCCCATCAGCAGTTGCTTCACTTGTGAATCCTGGCTTTGCATTATGTGACCAAAGTATTATAGCTATCATTTTACCATCAGGCCATCCAACGAACACCCTCAGATTTGATCTTCTTGCAGTCTGTAAAATTCACATATTTTTTACAACACCACAGTTTAAAAGCATTGATTTTCCAGTACCCAGCCTCCAGCCTCAGCTATAGTACAACTGTCACAGCTTTATGTTATTACTAGAAAAATATAGCTTTGTCAACACAGAACTTTTTTAATAAAATGTCATCATTGCTTCTGAAAATCATATCCAGATTTACCATCCAAGAAGCAAACATCTTTTAATTTTATGGTTGCAACCACCACCTGCAGATATATTCAAACCCAATAAAATAAAATAGCTCTCTACCTCCACTGGTACTCCATCTTTTAGTAAAAAATCATGAGGGCAAGATGTCATTTTATTTAAGCAGCAAAGCAGCTTGTTTGTTTTCCACTTTTATTTTCATTGATAAGGTATTCAACTCTTTGCACTTTCAGCTATCAGAGTACTATCATCAGCGTATCTGACATTGTTGCTATTTCTCCCAACAATTTTGATTTTGGCATCTAATCCAAAATGTTACATGGTGTATTCAGCATATAATTATCTAAGCATGGTGACAACCTACAGCCTTGTTGCATTTATTGATATTGAACTGATCAGTTATTCTAAATTTGGTTTTGTTTATTCTTGCTCTACATTCAGATTCCTTGGGATGCAAATAAGGAAACCAAATATGCTAATTTCCTCTAAGAACATACAACAGTCTCTTATGTTCCACACAGATAAAGGCATTATGGTAGTCAGCAAAACATAAATAAATATTTTTCTAGAGCTCACCTATTTGTCTATTATCGAGTGAGTATTGAACATTTGAGCTACCCCTTCTATAAAAATTCTGTATATCATGCACTTCTCTGTCCATATATTACTACAGGATCATTAGCATTACCTTGCTAAACTGTGAAATGTCCATTTGTTAGGCAATTTGAGCACTCTTTAACACTGCCCTTTCTAAACTGAAGCTCTTCATAGACACATCCTGTGTCCATAACAACTTGAATAACCAAACAAGTAACAGCAACCATTTATAGAATTTATAAAGTTCAGTCATTAACATTATAATAAAATCTTTCAAACAAATTTTATACTACAAGTAGAAGTTAGAAAACACATTGCCATGGTCCTTCATTTGCTCACTAATACATCTCTTCTGTCAATCCCTAATTATAGTCTCATAGGTGATAACTTTTAACTTTACTCTCATTTCTAGGCTTACACAGTTTTTCAGATAGAATATCTTACAGACATAAAGCTGTGCTACTGTCTTCATTTACAAATCCAATATATATATATATATATATATATATATATATATATATTTCGTATTAATTTGTAACAGTAATACATATGTAGACTGCAATGTGTTGGTTCACAAACTACAGTACGTTACAATGTACTGTACATATGTACACAAAGTGACTGTCCCATTTGTGATCATTACAGTGAAATGCATATGGTACAAGGCATAGATCCAAGACCACAAAACATGTGTACACTTTGGATAGCCTAGTGGTAAGTCCCATGACTATAGTGTGTATGGTCTAGGGTTCAACACCTGTGATGCTTTGCAAATGTTTTTTACTCCAAAATAAGGCTCATTTAAGCAGTTGTAAGCATGTTTAAAAGTGTTTGTGTGACATTATAGCAGCAGTTAAACACAGTTAAATAAACTTTGTAACGTATAACCTGTGTGTGTGCAAACACGGCCACATCCGCTAACTACTCAGGATATAAGTGAAGTAACATCTCACTATGTGCTGACATAACATTACATTCTCTGTTGACTGTACTCTCCAGCACACATGGGTTTATATGGGTGTTTTGAATGTTTATTATACAGACGATTATTACCTATATATGGAAGCTGTGGTTAACGTATACTTTTGAACATGATAAATATCCCTGCATTTATCAGGATTGGACCCTCGAATGCACAGATACTATGCAGATGCTGTAACCATTACACTGTTGACATTAACGTTGCTTCCACCTATTTCCTATTTAGATGATTTCTATGTGTAAGCTAGGCTAAGCAAAGAGCGGAGGCCCCCAAACTCACTGACCTTCACGTATTCTTGAAATAACTACATATAACAAATGTACTGTGAGACAATACATTACATTCCTAACTACATTAAGCATAGCCCCTCACTGACACACTTCAAGGGAAACCTTGTTGTGTGAATGAGTAACAGAATATACACCCCTGGGATCATATGTCCAAGAACCATACAGCCAGGTGGTATTGTCTTAGGGATGTGATATATCAATCATGCAATAATAGTATTTATTGGTCTCTGAACCCAGAGCACTTCTTTGATTGTTTGAAAACCTTCCTATCATTGGCTTATTAATAAATTCCACATTCATTCCTTCTTTCCCTTCATTATCTATAAACTATAATTTGTCCTTCCTAATAATTTTCATAAATTGTACTCACCCTCCCCTTCTTAATATTAATCTATTTCCTCCCAAATAAATCTCTACCTCTACTGCATATTTCTTTAAGGACCTATTTGCATATACTCTTTATCTGCTGATACACTAGCCAGGCTAATGACTCTGTTTCAGACTCTTCCAAGCACTCCTGAAGTACTTTGCATCTAAATTTCCCCTCTTGCCTGTGTTGACCAAATAAGCCAATGCTCATATCCATTCTTTCATCCAGTTTATTTGTTCCCTTTCAGGGATGGTACTGATGGTACTGACAGTTTTTTGATGGCTCCATATTTCTGTTGTAGGACATTTGCCTCAGTTGCTATCCCTTATTCTCAGGACTTCCTCTTTTCATTCCAATACTCACCACAGCATTATTCCAAAATGGCTGAACTCGTGTGATTCTTTTCATTTTCTATGGAGCCCTGTAATCTCAGCTTCTGTATTGTTTTATTTATTTTACATTTGAGAAGTATACTGTTCTGTAGATGCTTTTCAGATATGGATTGGCCCAAGTAGGCAATCAGAATAAAAGCATAAAATACAAATTGGCCATTTCAGTAAATTGTTCATGTTAGTCACATGGAAACAAATCACTTTGTACCGATAGTGTAATTATATTTATATTTAAAGTAATATATTTATATTAATAGGCCTCTAATGTGGCTGGGAAAACATTGTATAAAGTGGGCTATTTATTACACTGAGCTTCTGAAGAAACTGCCAGGACAAAAAATGTAAGTAAGCAGCATAGCATTACAAAGGAGAACTGAGCAAACTACACTATATGTTACCTGTTTCAATCAAGTGAGCGTTTGGAGTTGAGAAAGAGAAAAGAGGAGAAGAAAACTGATACAAATAAGTAAAGATGGAATGTTTAGGAAATAAAGAGGAAAATGCAAATGGTAAGGATGTTGAGCAAGCATGGTGAAAAAGAACAAACCAATGAGTCAGTTAGTGTGAAGGTGGATGGTGGCATATTAGTGGTCACCAGTTAAAAAAATATTTTAGAAAAAAGATGTAAAGTGTTGGATACAAAACACTGGGAAGATTTTTTGAGGTGATCTTTGAGCATCTTTTGAAATTTTTAAGTATGTTAGCAGCTCTAATATGCAATTGGCAATTTGGTCTCTTATTGTGTATAACATTAGCTCTAAAATGCTCAGGGAGTGGGCTCCAGGGTACTTTTGTGAGTTTTTCTAATGACCATTCTGCTTTTGTGAATGCATGGCCAAAAGGGTGAGGATGACAAATTTCTAAAGCACAGGAGACTGTTTAGAGTGGGACAGAAGATATCACTGATTAGAGTAAATGTGAGTGAATTGATTATTTAAGATGGCTTGGCTTGTATGCATCACTAGTTGGATTTAGAAATTGTAAGCCAGCGGTGCTTGTTCTGGAAACTGCAATGAATATATCAATTGATTTTACTTTCAGTTCTTTGCAGGTTGTTAAGATTTTGTAGTAGTACAGGGACAATGATAACCAGGCCATATTCTAATCTAGGTAGTAGTACATTTATAGATGACAGTTGTCCTGGAATTTGTAGTTAAAAGTTCAGCTGGGATGGAACCGTTTTGATTTGCCTTTTGATATGAGCAAGAATGAAAGTGTTAGACCTAGTGTTATATCTGATTACATGTGTTGTAACTGCTAGGTGTTATTGTCCTTTTGAGTCACAATATTTGCAGGAGTGACAACAGCAATGTTTTTACTTGTGACAAACAGAATGATTATTGATTTGTTAATATTCAGTGTTAGTTTGTAAGACAGAAACCAGTTCCAGACATATTGGAAATCCTGTTGTAGAGTGCTTGTTCATTTAAGGGAAGCGATACTTACTACGGTCAAGACTACATATTGGCACATAGTATACAATTTAGATTATAGAGATTCCAGGGCAGCTCATTGGGAAGCATACTGAGGTTTAAAAAGGCCCCATTTCTTATTAGATTAGTACACACCTATCAGGGCATGAAGTGGATGAACTGTAAAGTTTCAAGTACCGAGCATTGGGAAATACCTGAGCTACTATTTACTGCTAACTTAAGATTGCAGAAAGACATGCTTGAACATTATTTAACAGAGTAGTTTGGCAAATCAAAGGCATACATCATCTGAAATTTTGCTTTTTTGAGTTTATTAATGAGATGTCATAATCAATACATTCAAATGCTTTTTTAGACCTACATAAATGGTACCTGGGATCTTGCCATTAGCCATATTTCAGCAAATTTGACTAGTGGTTAAAAGGATGGGAGCTGAGGCGAGAGACCTTGGTTTCAGTACATATTGTCTATCTGATAAGATTTTATATTTAGTGAGATATTCGTGTATTTGATTGTAAACTAGTCTTTCTAATATTTTTGAGACTGAGTCAATGTTTGCTATGGATCCACAATTGTCAGTTGATTTTGTGGAGTGCCCTTTGGATACTGAGATAACTTTTGCTTATTCCAGCGATCAAACCATTTTGTTCTCAATGTTAAGTGAAAATGTGCACAAAGGGTGAGTCTAATAATTTCTATCCCATTTTTTTAGAAACAATTGAACAATACAGCAAGTGTCACTTTAACTATTAGATTTCTTAAGAGCAGTTTTAAGAAGTTTTCTATTTATGGTGAAGTAGAAATGAATAATCTCATCTAGAATGTAAAAAAGTCTGAATATGGTAAGCATTAGACTTGCGTACAGTATCCCTGCAAGAGTCTCCACTAGAATAGACATTTATGATTAGAAATGTGGAAGATTTTATCATTGGAATTTTATTCTACATTTTTCCAGAATGTCTTTGGTTGATGAATGGCTGTTGTCCCAGAGCTCTGTTTCAGTAACTTTTATATTTATTTTTGTACCCTGGTGTAATGTTTTGGACAACTGTAGTTTGTTGGGTTGGATTTTTCTTCTCCTTTCAGGCTTGGTCTCTTGATATGATTTGCTGAGTTAGAATCAGTGTTAATTATGATACTTTTGTGTCTCTCACAGTTTTGATTATTACTGGATATAATACTTTCTCAGTTGATTGAACTAAATAACCTATATCCTTGTATAACTGGGAGATCCCAACTTCCATATGGGGGGGGGGGATTTGAGCTTATCCATTATCCCAGTATACTGTTACAAATTATTTCTTGAATTTTAAGTATTGTGGCATAGATATTCCATGCTAGAAGGTGTTTGACAATATATAGAATGTAAGGAAGAATCACCAATGTTATGTCTTTTCATTTCTATGAAAAATGATGAAGAGCTTCTATATTCCTAATAAAATGTTTTTGATTTTCTTTTCCAATATAACCATATTCTTAAAAACATGTTCTTCTAGGTGATGCCTATTATCAGTCCTAGATATTGTTTGTACTCCTGCTCCAAGATTTCATATGTAGCTTCCCCACATTGTCGACAGAAAACTTAACGAACACAGAGTTTTTATCTGCTGCACTGCATACAAAGTGCTACCATAACATCCTGGAAAATCTTTAGCACTCACTATATCACTCATTGACATAATCATTCAGAAACAGTCATTTTCTCAAACATATGTAAGGCACTTCTTATTCCTTTTCTTAACTTTACTTCCTCGAGTAGCTGTCTTATCCTGTGGTCCAATTCTTCCATAACAGGAAGAATAAAGATGGTGGCAGTTCACTGCTGCATTTATTTATTATTTATTTATTTATTTATTTGTTTATTTTATTTTACATTTGTTAACTGGTAAAATCCAACTAGACACAGGTCCTTTTTCAGCGGAGTCCTGGGGAGAAAAGCTCCAGAAAGAATACATATGCAAATACAAATTTTTTTTTACAATCATTTAAGAAGGAAGCACAATGTTTCATAGAGGATATAAGGAGGAGGCAACAGTTCCAATTACAGAGCAAACAGATGTTAACTAATGATGAATGTTGTTATTTGGCTTGAAACATACACTTTATAAATCATCATGAGTAAAGGCTAGAAGCATACATTTTATAAAAATCATGAGTAAAATACTGTTTACTGATACAGTAGGCTATTTCCCTATCAATGTTGTTAATCCTAGGACAATAATTCGCAGAGAGACTAGGAGAGTGAATCATGTGCCTCTGACTATATGCCCAGGCTAGAATAGTCACCCATTCTCAGAAACTCCTAAGGTGGAGTGGGTGTACAGTTTTATTACTAGGCTCCTAAAGTTCACACCAAAGTTCCTGACCACTAATATTACAGAAAGGAAATCCTATTGCACGGTGTCAAAAATTGCTTACTGTCAAACAGCACTATGCCTACATCTAGGTTTTTGTCTCTCTCTACTCTTCCATAATGATTATCATCATCATCATCAATGCCATTTATTCCTATTTTACAAGGGGTCAGGGTGTCGTGTCAACTCTTGCCATATCTCTCTATGCAATGCCTCTCTCCTACCTTCTTTGGCACTCATGCCTGCCTGTCAAAGGTCTGCTTTAAGACAATCCCTTCACTTCTTTGCAGGATGCCCTTGTTTCTTCTTGCCTTCTTCCTGCATGTTCCAAATTTTCTTCACCAGATTGTCTTCTGCTTTTCTATGTATGTGTCTGAATTATAGTAATCTGTTCATTTTGACCTTTTCTACAATTAGAGCAGCTTTGGCTTCTGCTCTTATGTCCTTCTTTCTTCATCTGTACTAATTCTATAGTAGATTCTAGTTCAAGAATGATCTATCCTGAATTTGTGAGTGTCAACAAAATATGATCTGTAAATAGCATAATTTCAGAAGAGTAAATATTAGAAACATCCATCCCACTAATGTTTGGATTTTGTTGGATTAAAATAGCAAAAATTTCATTGGCTAATGCAAATAAAAATGGAGAAAGAGGACAACCCTGTTTAGTACCTTTAGTCAAAGTGATATATTCAGAAGTAAAGGGACCAATTTCAATGCATGCAACATTATTTGTATAAATATTCTTTAAAAATGAAATAGAATTTTTAGGAAAATCAAATAGATCTAAAACTTTGAATAAATAATTCCAATTTAGAGAGTCAAAGGTTTTATCAATATCAAGACTAATTAATAAAGCTTCTTTACTTTTCCTATTCAAAAAATCTGTAAGAGCCAATATGCATGTAATATTATGAAATGTTTGTTTTTGCTATATAAAACCTGTTTGATCAGAATGAATTACTTGGGTTATAGGCTCTTTTATTCTTGCAGAGACAACAAAATGGCAGTGAAACTAGTCAAAAAGGAACTCTGGTTTGGCAAGCTACCAAGAAAATCCACAGAATTAATAGAGCAAAACTGTTGAAATCCACTAGTTTGCTAAAACGTGACTGTTAAAAAGTCCAAACGTTTAACAGCAAGAAGCTGTAGGTAATCAAGAAATTTATTAAAACTGTTTGAAGTGCTTTTCGTTTGCCTAAATGGCAAACTTCATCAAAACATATTCAAAAGGGGAATGTCTCCAATTTATAAGAACAGCTGGTTAACATTAACCAATTATCACACGTTGACTTAAAAATTTAAAGGCACCCTAATTTATAAAAAACACAGCAACACCATACACATAAAGAACAACAATTTACTCATCTGTAAACTGACTTTAACACATTACTATAACTAACTGATAACAACATAATAGAGTGGATGACTGTCACTAAGTAACCAACTTAAGAAGAAATCAGAAATTTACCTCCTTAAACTTTTTAATTTTAAAACACTACTGATGGAACAAGTGTCATTTAGACCCAGTGGACTGTAGGCATTCAGCCTTACTTGCCAAGTTAGTTCTAGTTCTTCTAACTTTAGGGGTCTAGGACCACCCCTGCTGTCATACTTAACTTGGTCTATAATAATTAACTTAAAGGCATGATCTTGATTACTAGAGATGATAAACTCCTATCAACTTTTTCTTCTGGTAACCGTAGCTATGCTGTTGAGAACCTGGTGGGAAGTTCCACTACTCAGATTAGTGAACGTAAAGATGCTTCATTAAGTTTCATCACCATGTACACTATGCATAGTTACTCATGTATTGGAATACTACAGAAAAACTGGGAACTATTTAAAACAAATCCAAATATATACACTAAAATGGGTGATTTCCCCAGGGTGACTTTTAGAAGAGGGAAGAATTTAAAGGCCTTCTTGGAACAACAAAGTATCCCAATAGTCCACTGTAGTGGTATGAACAAGTGTGAAAGTTGTAACTACTGTAAATACGTGGAGGTTACCAATACTTTTAATATTAATGGTATACAATACAAGCTTAAGGACAAATTTAACTGTAATTCCAGTTTTGTGGTTTACTTAGCTAGGTGTAAACTTTGTCCTGTTTTCTATATAGGAAAAATGGAGTGGAGGCTCCTTGACAGGATATATGAACACCAATATGCGATCAATAAACACAGACTAGAGAATGCTTTAGCTAAGCACATCTCTAGTAATCAAGATCATGCCTTTAAGTTCATTATTATAGACCAAGTTAAGTATGACAGCAGGTGTGGTCCTAGACCCCTAAAGTTAGAAGAACTAGAACTAACTTGGCAAGTAAGGCTGAATGCCTACAGTTCACTGGGTCTAAATGACACTTGTTCTATCAGTAGTGTTTTAAAATTAAAAAGTTTAAGGAGGTAAATTTCTGATTTCTTCTTAAGTTGGTTACTTAGTGACAGTCATCCACTCTATTATGTTGTCATCAGTTAGTTATAGTAGAGTGTTAAAGTCAGTTTACAGATGAGTAAATGGTTGTTCTTTATGTGTACGGTGTTGCTGTGTTTTTTATATATTAGGGTGCCTTTAAATTTTTAAGTCAGTGTGTGATAATTGTTTAATGTTAACCAGCTGTTCTTATAAATTGGAGACATTCCCCTTTTGAATATGTTTCTGATGAAGTTTGCCAGTTAGGCAAACGAAAAGTGCTTCAAACAGTTTTAATAAATTTCTGGATTACCTACAGCTTCTTGCTGTTAAACGTTTGGGCTTTTTAACAGTCACGTTTTAGCAAACTAGTGGAGTTCAACAGTTTTGCTCTATTAATTCTGTGGACTTTCTTGGTAGCTTGCCGAACCAAAGTTCCTTTATTCTAGCAGATATGATAGGCATGAAAATCATATAATCGTTATTTAAAAGTGAGGTAGGTCTATAAGAAGAACAGAGTTGTTAGTTTTTATTTTGTTTTAATATAGGCACAATTGGAGAATATTTCCAAGAGGGTGGAATATTTTCTTGATATTGAATTTCAATAAGTGTTTTATGGAAAAAGGATGTAATATGAAGAGAAAAAGTTCATATATTTATGTTATTAACCCATCCATGCACATAGCTTTGTTGGATTTTACTTTTTTAATTTTATCTACAATTACTTTGTGAGATAAATGTTTATGAAAATCATCCTTTAAATTTAATAGGATTTTCTTAATATTAAGATTATCAAGATTTAATATTAGAGTTATTGTTTCAGATTTGGAATTTGAACTTTGAGGTGTGTAATGAAATCTAAACATGCCAAGAATTTCTCCAATGTCTATGGTGTTTTTTGTATCTTTCATGTTTAATTTCTAAAATATTATTAATTTTTGATCACATCCTCACTATTTTGAAAATATTATGCATGTGTTTGAGAGAAATCTTTTGACAGCCAAATTTGATTTATGAGTTAAAATATCAAGATATTTTTTATTTAAAGTTTCTGTTTATTTTATATTAGTTTTATTATTTCTGATGTTTTAGATTTGGCCACAAGAAGTTTATTTTGAATGTTTTGTAGTTCTGATTCCCATTCTTTAATTTTATTTTTATACCAGGTTAAATTTTATAAAAAAAATATCCACTGTTTAAATGCCCATGCCGTATATTTGGGATCCTCTTCCCTTTCTAACTACTAGTAGTCACCTTTCCTTATTTGCTTTGTCTCTTTTTGGAGAAATATACCAATAAGATTTATATGTCTACATAATATTTCTGCCTGCTTCTTTAATATCTCCATGCAAGTCAATGTTGGTAATAAGTTCTTACTACTGATTTAGTTGCCTCTCTTTCTCAGTATGTACACTTTTTATCTAACATTCATCTCTATCCATTCCCTCTTATCAAAGCCTTACAACCTTTTTACTAGCTTAGTCCAAACATCCCATTTCGGATTGGATTTCACTAATGCCATATTCAATCTTGTGTTGCATTTCCTGTTTCTCTTCTACATTGATTATCTTATTGTGGACTCTCCTCTAACTTTTGAAACCCAGTGGCTTTCTTGAGTTTGTATTTCCCTTGTCATTAAGATATGGTCTGAGATGTTAATTTGTTTAATCTGTACTTGCTTTATCCTTCCTATCAAGGGATTTGGTGCCAGAATATAACTCTATTCAACTCCAATGTTTGGTGAATTCCCATTGAAAGGTACTCCCTACTTGCTATCTGTGCAGGACTAGCAACTAACCTTACTTTCACATTTAGTCAATCAAAACTGTTGTCCCCTTTCATGACTTTCCTGTTTACTGAATAATTCTTCTAACTTTTTATTTGGTGTAAGATTGAAGTATATCACTACAATCACTGGATCTATATGTTTTGCACTTTCTTCTAATGAATTTAGTACAGATGTGATGAATACTAGGTTGTCTGCATTTGTAGCATACTCATTTCCTATTACCCATCTTTGACAATTAATTTTCCCCAACCATAAAATATTTTTACCCCTTTCAATTATTTTTGATACTCCTAGTAATGCCTCTCAATGAAATTTGGAATGGTATACCAGCACATGTTCTCCCTCCCAGCATCTGATCTGTAAACACTTTATTATATTGCTTGTCAATCTGTTATCATCTTGCACATTCATGTTTAGGGGTTTTCTCATTGAATCCACTATAAAATCCTTCTTCTCCTAATGTGATGTGTCTTTGTACATTGTACTCACTCTCCTTCTTTATATTGATCTATTTCCCCCTAATTACGTATCTAGCTCTCCATCATACGTCTTTCAGGACTTCTTTGTATATGCTCTTTACCTGCTTCTATACTAGCCAGACTTATGAATCTATTTCACACCCTGCCAGGTGTTCCTCAAGTACCTTGCATCCAAAATCCCCATCTTGCTCTGTTTTTACCAAATGATGCCAAGTTCATATCCCCTTTTTCCATCCAGCTTATTCTTCCCTTTCAGGGGTGGTCCTAATTGTTGTTGTATGACTCCATATTTCAGTTGATGGACATTTGCCCTATATTTCATTGTATTATTTGATGTTCCTAGCTTACTAATTTTTTATAACTTCTGTTATCTACTCCTATCCCTGCTAAAGCAACTAACCTCATCTCCCCTTGAAGTATCCAGGAGCATCTCTTTGGATGGCTGATGCCTCTGTTTGCTTGATATGGGGATAGAGTTTTCAAGTTGATGTAAGTTGCCCTGCAGTAAGGTAATTAGAAGAGATAGCCATTCATCATTCACTTACTGCTTCCCATCTCCCTGTCCAAACTTTCCCTATTAGTAAAATACTACCTCAGGTCTCATGCCAAAAGAGGATACAAGCCTAGTGGGACTAACCTAGTCAAGAAAAGATAAATAAATATCCACATCATGACATTGTGCATTTCTGTAAAAGCTTCTGTAATTTAAGATTAGCTGTGGAGTCTAACTCAGATTATGCTATCATCCTTTATTGTATTGTAACTCTGACCAGTAATGGGATTACTCCATTTCTTTTTCAAGCTTCTTGTTTCCAGTGGAAGATATGATCATTATCTAATGAATAATGGTTCATTCCAGTTAATTTTAATTTAATTATTCCCCAGATATCAGTGTGTATTATATCTCATCCTTACCCACATCAAGTTTGCATCCTAAGTTCCAGTATTGTATGGTTCTTTGTAGCATCAGACTTTTTTCATTGTTGAATACTTTAGCAGCTGGAGATCTTTTTTGTTTTACTTAATCAGAATCATATCCTCTAACTTTACTTGTACTTATCCTCTGATCTTCCCCAATAGTATGCTGGACAGTATTAAACCTGAGTGTGTCTCATCTTACAGTGTCAATTGACATATCCGGTTGATTTTGTCCATAGGGATTTCTTCTCAATACTCCTAATGTGGATTGCCATCACCTTTTCCACTGGACCATATTTAATCTGTACTCTTTGGCATAACCTATCCATTTTGGGTGGTCCAACAATGTGTAGCTCATAGCTTCCCCGAAATATGCAATTCCATTCACCATAATAAGATAATGGTCCAGGAAGGTATATATATATTAAAACTATAATATTTTTGTTTTAAAAACAGCACACAATCTGTGGAAGAATAAAGTATTAAAGCAATCTTAAATAGCATTACATAAGATGTATGCTGTTTAAGACAGAATACGATTTTTCACAATCATTTATATAGCTTATTAATTAGATATTTACAGGTGCTAGTAATAAGTTAAATATTTTGATAGTATTGTTACCATCTTTCTATCCAGGAATGAGCAGCAGACAGAAAAGGCCACTATAACCTTTGCTATTTTCTCTATAATCTAAAGCAATTACTCAAAGGATTAAGCATTCATATCTACAGGGTTATAAGACCGGGACTAGGCAATTATAAATTGCAGTGTTTACTTGTGATATCTTCTTTAAGCTGTCTGATCTACAACAAGATCTTTGAAATGTAATTGACATATTTAAGTGGTTCAGTCTATATTTGGCTATGCACTGAATCATACAAAAATGGAGATAATCGTGTTAAGAATCCCTCAGAATATATTAGCATGGCTACTGACCCTTTTCCATACCCTGTTTCTATTCTTATAAACAGATCTATCCAAGAAAACTATGTACCCATTACCTAGGAAAACATCATTAATTCTTCTTTTACATGAAGGAGCAGACACCAGTGAATTCTATAATCACCACATATGAATGAGTCCCTAAATATGGGGACTAAATGGCTAAAAAAATGAACTTGCATATACCAAGTCAAAGATGGCTATTTTGTGGAATATCCCTTTTCTCCACACTATGGCGATCTCAGAATTGGTATATATAAGCTTGGTGAATGTGCAATGTGGCTTGCCCCCCCACATCAGGGGAACAAGGAGGCTTGTTCCCCTACAAAAAGGAGAAGAGCGATGCTCAAGACTCACTATTCTCCTGCATTTTCAATCTTTTTTTTTTTTGGTGTGTCGGCACTTGACATTACAAGTGCTGACATTTCAGTGGGGAACCCCTGGATTTCACATACAGGAATACAGATTCATTGAAATGGCTGCTAGAATGGGCAGTGGACAAGAAATCCATGGATGTATTTTACATATGGATACAGGACAAGGGAAGGGTTAGGATGGAGGGTAAGAAAAAAGTTAACTGTCTAAATAGGATTGGAAAGATAGAATTATTGTCCTCTGCTGGCACTGAACAAATGTAATATAGACCAGAGTTTTATTTACCTTGATATGTTGACCTTGTATTAACAGCACATATTTACTATAACCATAATTTCATAAATGTTAACCTTTTCAAACTAAACATATTGAATGTCTAGGTAACCGTTTCTTGTTTTCTTGTGGGGATCTTGGGGACTTTTTTTAAATGTTTTTTTGTTTTTCGGTACCCTTGGACCTCTTTCCACCAGCTCAATGTCCTTGACAGGTTTACCAGCCATTTTCCCTTGGACTTACTCCACTATTGCTGGTCTGGTTTTTGATCCTAAGGACATCTTGGGAGCTTGGCCATCTGTACTTCCATCTGGGGGATAGTTCTTATCTATGTGTCGTAACTGCTCCCTTTCCCTGTCCAATCACACTATTCAATTATGTCCATGGGCAACTCCCCTTCTTTGCACCACACCTCCCTTAAGAGAGCATCATTGTTGAGCAGTCCCTCAACTAGAATGGGTGCACTCATCTCTCAATACCACTCTTTCAGTCACCTGGGTCACTAGTCAAACTTGGGTCACCTCAGCCATACTCAGAGTTTTATCTCTATATGCCAATGGAGTGTCTAGGCTTGGGCATCTGTTAAGTTTTACTGAAATGTATAGCCAGATGCCTTTATTTCCTGGTTTGCAACAGGTTGTGATCCTTATCACATCCTAGACTTATCATCTTCCAAAGTTATGTTTTATTACCATCTCTATATTAAACATAAAGTATTATTTTGCAATGTTAAATCAGGAGTGAAAAAAAGATGAAAAAGTATGCATACATGAAGTGTCCAATCTTTCAATTCTTTTCTTGGCTCAGCATGATTTTTTTAATCCATACTGTTCAGCTCTGTTAGGCAGACAACATGAAAGCTACTGAGTTAATGAATATGGCAGACAGAAAGTTTAATGTTTGCAGAAACAATCCCTACTAAAGTCCAAATGCATCACAATAACCCAGAATGCCTTATCAATTGCTAATAATGCACCTCAATGTTTCGATATCTGTCACTCTATTCTGTGGTTGTATCAGAAGTTTAGGCACTGATAATAAAGATTTAAACTGTAATGTTATTTTACACATTTCTTCATAAATTTAAATTTTTAAATAAGAAAGCTAATGTCTTGGTCAAATGAAAATATGTATGGAGTTATTTATAAATGTTAGAAGAGTAGTGATTTGGTTTTGTTATATGATATGACATGTTATGTATGTTTTTCTTGAGGGTTATTGCCTTTTTCAATAAAAAAATATTTCAATAAAAATATTTTAAGCACTTTAAATAATGTTTGGATTAAAAACAACACATTAAAAACATTTTTGCAAAGGGAGTAAGCCCTCTCATCTACTTATATGTACAAGTTCCAAAATTGCTGTACCACAGTGAAAAGATAATTCATTCAGATAAAGTGACATTGATCTTAGTATATACTTTCCTCAACCGCATTTAATTTTTGCTCATTTGAGGAGTGCCTTTAACCTCCTTCAACTTAAAAGGGAACTCTGCTACGTGTGTTGACATAATTATGAAAAGCTAAAGATAACTGAAACGATGAGTAAGCCTTGTACTAGGGTTTCCACTGCCATAATGACAGTAGACGAAAGACAAATGTCTACATGTCTTGTTTTCCCTCCTTGAGACTAGAACTCTTAAAGGTTTCCTAAACAATACTTTTGTGCAGTGAAATCTCTGATGCTTCTCCTATTCTTACCAGCATCTGAGTTAAAGTTCTGTTAATAACCACAAAAAGGAGAAAAAGGTGCAATTACAGCTAGGAAACAGTTATCCACACCTCAGTGGAACTCCAGAAAACAACAGGCTGTTACAGGCATAACACAGTTTTAATGCAACAAAGAAAGCACACACATTAACGATACACCTTGGAAATACGGTTTAAGCACATCCAAGACCAGGATGACAGGATTTCATCATAAGGGGTACATTTATGAGTACAATGTCCATGCTATTTGCAAGTTCTGTCTTACCATATTTTATTAAAAAACACTCTCCACCTAACCCTATCTATATATCTAAATAACAATCTATTATTATTTTCAGCTCTGTTGGACAGTGAAATAAAGTCATTGCTTTTACAGATGTACTGGTGTCCTGATTTTGATTAGTAGTGTGAGTGCATTTAGTTCCTGCTATAAGAGGATAGAAATGACAGCTGTTGCTGGGTTCACTCATCCTGTTAGAGGGAGGTGGCTCTGATTTACCACATGGGTAACCATGGGAGCATGGTGTTACATCTGTGGAGTAGGGGCCTAAGGAGCATGCATTGCCATGGTACAAATGCACAAACCAAGGGAATTCTGCATGCAGAGGCATGTTTCACTTGGAAAGCAGCATACAATAAGCTGCCAAAGCAGAATGGAGTTCTGTGCCACAGGAAATGTAGGTTGCTGTATAGGCCTTACAACATGGCTTACTCCCTACCACCCGACTCTTGTTACTGGTTAATGTATGAGTCAATAGTGCTTAGCAGGAAGGGACAAATGAGCTTCATGTTCTTGCTTACAAAGTAATAACCAGCTCCTGACCTTGCAGAACAAATGTACTGGTGGCATGCAGGAAGATCATCCATCAGACAAGTTCGTGTGGAGAAGCTTAGAAAAAAAAAAAAAAAGTCTCACATTTTTCTTGAGGTCAGATTTCAGACTGAGTCCTTTCTTTCTTTACCACCATCTGAGATCTATTCCCATTTCCTTATAATATTTTCTGTACGACTTATTCCAACTTTTTCCATACTTTCTGCAAATCTTATTTCTCCTATTCATTTTTAAATTGTTGTGTTGCTCAAGGAAAACCACCTCAAGGCTTCCCTTTTCAAGGCACTGCTTTTGTCACACAGCTTTGATTAAAAAAAAAAGTTTTCGATCCATTTCTAACCAAGTAGTTATCTCAAGCCCTAAACAATCCTTACTCCTAAGAACCCTTCTGTCTGCATCTGTTATGGTAATAATATCATTAGTTACATTCGGTGAAAACTGAGCATAATGTTTTACATTCAGTATCAGCGAATGGTGCTTTAAGTATGTACTTGCAATCCTTCAGAATGATAGGCAGATGTCACATATGGTCTAAAGGATGTCCCATAAGGTCTAGTGTTTACGATTCCTGGTTTTCACCAAGGCTGCCCAGGTTTTGTCTCCAGGTATAAGAATGGGCCACTCGTTTTGACTGGGAGGTTGGCATGATAGTTAAAGTGTTTACCTCACAAAAAATACAAGATACAGGGTCTGATTCTCACAAAAGAGGAATTGGCTAGGTTTAAAATGACCTACAGGTGCAGTTAGCCTAGTATTTGCTAATAAACAATGAACAATGAAATGCTGTTCTCTGCTTAGCTGAAGTATTTACTATCTTATCAAGAGATTTGTTTTTTTGTTTTCAGAGCTTTAAAAGAACCACTTAATCATTTTGCTTAAGGTCCCCACCTTATTGCGGCCAATCTTTGGACAATGTATGTTTCCCATAAGTACAGTATTATTATGTATATTATATATGCCCAAACTAATCCACATATTCTTAAATAATAAAAGACACTTCCGGTGATTGACAGAAAGCATTTACTTGTAGGATATTTGCTCCAAACTGAGTTCAACATCTGTGACTGAATTGTCAACATTATAAAGCAAAAACTTAAAGGAGTGTTTCATATCCTTAGTGGTTTAATTTCTGGTCCTGTCTCCTATTAAAGCAGTGCAGCAGCTACATGTGATGCAGAGCTTCTTTCCTCTATATCCATGTCTAATATAAGCCATGTTTTAGTAACAGTATAGTACAAAAAGCATTTACTTTCATGGATTATATGAAACAGACATCCGTTTAGTGCCCCAAGCTTTTTGCATTGTTTTCTTGCATATTAATAGCTCCTAATAATGTGTCTTTCTAAAGTTCATTATAACTATAAATTCAAATTAGAAATCATTACCAATCAACAAGTTTATTCTTTGTTAAAATATGTTTACCTACTTGTGGTAGGTTAAGGCAGGAAAAAGTAAGTGCACCATTGAACAGTTAGGTAGTCACTGAAATAAAATATATTGCAATTTAATTCTGCTAACAATGACCTAACCAATTGTAATAGATCCTAGACCTAATCCCATTAATTTGTCATTTGAAGTATTTCTGGATTACATGTAGATGTTTTATTTTAGTAAAAGATTTAATACAGAAACAGGCATTGTTCTCATTAATAAGAAACTTCCAATAGACTGTACCCAAGTGAAATAAATAAAGGTTACACGATTAAGGAATATATATACATAAAGCTGCTCTTTTTCCCAAATGTGCGTATGCATGATAGGCCTGTCCAAGCTGAAAAGTCTGTCTCCTAAAGTAATTTGTGTCCACCATTAAAAAAGGTAGTTCTTTTGTCAAGAAAAATGCTATATTGAACTGACCTGGATAATTACGAGAAGTGCTGCTCCTGATTGTGTTTTTTTTTCAACTCTGGACTCCCGCAGCTCGGAAGGTCCCCACTCCATTCGCCCTTGCTATGCTAGGGCTCACTCCATCCCTTGCCCTACCTCCTTTCCCACACACCCCCAGTTCAATTACATTATACCCAAAAGCCACTCCTATCTATTACCTCAACCACCTCCAACCAACCTATCTAGCCTATTATACTCAACTACCCAATTAGCCCTCTAATTAGTCTACTATAAACCACATTACAGAACATATTGCTGCTCTACCTACTCTTCACCTCTAACTAGTCTACTATAAACCACAATACAAAACCTATACTACTCCACCAACTCTGCAAACTATCCATAAGAAAATAAGCTATGTATGTACTACCACAAATCTCAGATCTACAACTCCTACTCTATTCTATTTCCATCTCTCCCCTACTGCTACTATCAACAGTAACCAACTATCAGGTCCAGCTACAACACAACCTAACCATTCCAAAGCAATCTACATCCCTAAACTATAGACCAGCTAATACATACATTCACTTAGCTTCTTACCTCTACCAACCCACCCCCATTGGCTATCTCTTACACAAATGACTCCCACCCAATAGTCAGCCGCAGACTTCATTTAAACACATGAAAATTATCAGCAAACTTAACAGAGTCTACTTATACATAGAAATAAAACTCATATGTTGTGGTGACATACACCCCAATCCAGGCCCACTCAAACTAGATGCCCCAAGCCCCAGTCTGAATAATACCCTGCTCCATAGGCAGAAAAGCTCTTGCCTCCTTATTAATCTCAATGTAAGAAGTATCCTTAACAAATTCCATGACCTCCATGCTCTATTAATTTTATACAAACCAGAAATTGTCATACTAACTGAAACCTGGCTAAAACCAGAAATCCACAATAATGAAGTTACAGCACCAGGGTATAATATCATTTGCATGGACAGAGTAGGAAAAAGGGGAGGGGGTAGCCATACAATATAAAAATCACCTTATCCTTGAACAACTATATATCACCATCCCAAACTAAAAAAAAAATGCAGAACTCACCCTTGCCAAAGTAAAATTGAACCCAAAAAATATATCAATATTTTAAGCTGCTATATTTCCCCAGAGAGGCTACTATATTCCCCAGGGGACAATATCACTATCATGGAAAACTTACTCGAGTGGATCTCAAACTCCCTTCCCCAAGAAAACATCCTACTAGGTGACTTAAATATAGATTGGTTCAACTGTTCCAGCCAAAACCCACTCTCTCACATTAACCTTCACGGATTAACCCAAGTTATCGCATATTCCACTAGAACTGACAATAGATCCAAACACCAATCCATACTTAACTGGATACTTGTACCCCATCCATCCCTCATATCCCTAGCTGGATGTCTGCCAGACACCCTCAGCGATCACCAACCAACATACCTACTGAGAAGCAAAACTCCCCTAATGACCCAGGTAACAGTATGGGAAATCAGAAATAAAAAGTACTTTAACCCTAGCAACTTTATCAGGGGCCTAAAAAGCTGTAATTGAAACCCCTTGAAAGTGTTAACACTCAATGAAGCAATCTCATACCTAATACAACCTTCCTAAAAATATTAAACCACCATGCCCACCCAAAACCACCAGAATTAAAACTAAATATGCCTCCTGGATAACTAAAGACACCAGAGTATTCCTCAAAAATAGAAACAATGCTTGGATACAATTTCAAAAGAATACAACCCAAACAGATAAACAAAACTACCATGAACTATACAACAAGGCCAAAAAGCTCATTAAAGCAGACAAAATCTTGTACTACCAAAATATTCAAAACAAACATGCTAATAACCCCCACAAATTTTGGGCAGCAATCAAGTCTGTTTTGCAACATGGGAGAACTTCGACTGCCACACCCTAAATAGGAAGCAACCAAGACAATATCCCAACCCAATACAATAAATACTTTACAGAAACAATCCAAGCCCTTGCTAATAACCAAACTAATATGAATCACCCCACCCCAACAAAAGTATCTACTCCAAATGAAACACAAGGTAATAGCACCCACTTTAACTTTCATTCAGTATCAATCAAGACCATTCAAAAACTTCTCTAAAAACTCAAACCCACCACCCAGGCTGCTGATAACCTACCCGCTGAATATCTACAATTAGCCACATAAGTTCTAGCCTATCCTGTTACTATCCTTATTAACAGATCTATCTCAGAATGTACAGTACCCCACTGATGGAAAATATCCCATATAATGCCACTACACAAAGGGGTTAACTCCTTTGAACTCAATAACTATCGGCCTATAGCTATACTATCCCCTTATTAAAAATCCTTGAGAGGGTAATACACACACAACTGATGGAATATCTGCTAGAAAACAAATTACTATCTACACAGCAACATGGCTTTAGACCCTTGCATAGTGCCACCACTGCACTTACATCATTCACTAACACCATAAATCATCACAGAAATAATGGACTATTCATATCTGCTACATTCTTAGATTTATCCAAAGCGTTTGACATCATTAACCACCTTAAACTTCTTCACTCAGTCTCTACCTTAAACCTCAGTACCTCTTCTATTAAAGGTTCAAGAGCTATCTATCAGGTAAGCAGCAGGCAGTACAATGGCAGAACCAAATATTCTCCCTGCTGCCTGTTTTCTTAGGGGTCCCCCAAGGCTCCATCTTAGGTCCTTTATTTTTCACTCTGTTCACCAATCAACTCCCATTTGCCACACCTAAAGCCCCTATAGTCCAATACGCAGAGAAGACCACTATAATATGTGCAGCCTCCACACGTGACCACCTCCTCTCCCAAACACAATAATGCTTCTCAGTAGCCGAAACCTGATTCACCAATCATCAGCTCATTCTTAACCCAACCAAAACAAAATTACTCCTGTTCAGCTCTCATAGACCTTTACCCCTATCACCTCCAACAACAAAACTGCTATTATCCCAGCCACCCACACCAAACTGCTAGGCATTGAAACCAGCTTAGATTTGATTTTCACATTGCCCAAACCATAAAGAAAGTTCACAAAAAACTTGGACTGCTCTATCTTAACAAGACACTATCTCTCAAAGCAATCCAAAACAACAATAGCCAGGACACATCTGCTATCTACCTTGCTCTACACTTCCCATGCGCTTGTTAACCTTCATAAAACTGATCTAAACAAACTTGAATTCTGCTTTAATAAGATAGCTAGATTTGCTACAGAATCATCCTACAGAACATATCACTGTGAGTCTCTCAACAAGCTTAACCGGTTAGACCTCCCACTATTACTTCAAATAAATCAACTCTCACTAGCACACAAAATATTATATCATTCAGACAAAATCCCAGCTCTTATGCATCCTCACACCACAGCAAGAACCTTGAGATCTAGCACCCTAAATCACCTAGAGGTCACCAAACTTAATGAGGCAGGAAAATCTGTCTACAGCCAGTCTATCTCTAAACTCTGGAACTCCCTTCCTACCCACCTATCATCCAGCAATTCTAACACTCAGTTTAAGAAACTCCTTAAAGTTCACTTCATGAACAACAGGCTATGCTCCTGTCTCATCCCTGGATAAAAATCTAGATTGAGGTAACTCCCATTCACCACATTAACAATTGCTAGTTTCTCAGCCTATCTACAGACCAATTGAGACTATATGAAATTAAATGCTCTTGACTCTTAAGTTAAGATAGCAGTATCAACTACTAGTCTACTAACTACTGAATGGATTCTATGTAAAGATTGCCATATTTGGAAGGTATTGTTTAATGTTTTACCTTGTGCTGTTCATATTTACTCAGTGTGTGCAATAAGCTGTCATTTAGTTATAATGTTGGTCTGCCTGTAATGAATGTTAATTCTAAATCTTTGAGATGTTGTGAATGTACGTAACTGGAGCTTTTCTGCCTGGGTCTCTGCTGAAAATGGACCTGTATCCAGTCGGACTTTCCCGGTTAAGAAATGTAGAATAAAATAAATAAGAGGCCAAACAGCAGACATGTAGAAAGGAAGATATTTTGCCTGTGTTGATGTGACTTTTTCTTTTTATATACAAATATACAATGTACGGACTTGAAAGTTGTTGTTCTGTCAAAAAATGAGAATAAGTCTTGAAAGTAATTGGCTGTTAATGGTGTATATTTGCCCAGTATTGTTTGGACAGCAGTAATAGCAGAGCATTTATTACTGTTTAAATTAACACCGTGGGTAGTGAACTTTCAACGTAACTGGTCTGAAAGTGTTGCAGTTTTAGGCAAATCATCAAAAGTGGTAGGTTAGCATTGTAGAGGGTCTCTGACTCCTTGCAATGCCATTATCAACCTATGATTCTTTTCTGCTCCCGGGAATCATGTCTGTTCCTGGGATAGAGCACCCCTACATAATGTTAGAAACTTGAGAGCATCCCCATTCCACAAGTTGCAACAGGGACAGGTACTGAGATTCTGAAATTAATTGACTTCATTATGTATGAATGGCATAGCTTGAAGCAAGGCAATCCCAACATGTAGCCTCAATGTCCACCAAAGAGTGGTAGCATCACAACACTATTTCAACCACACTACTGTAAGCATGACATGGAGAAATATTTGAAGCATGCAGTAGTAATACTGAAATACAATGGATAGCATGCTATGATGGTGTACACTCATACTGAACTCACCATTTCAATTATAATATACTTTTTATGATCTCCCCCTGTTAAAGAAAGGGAATGAATATGCACTTAGTCATCACACAAGATAGTTGAGCTGTACATCAACCATGAGGAGTACATATAGCATTCCAACAAACTCTGAAATATTACACTGAAGTCAATATTTTACACAATATTAAAAATGCACTAATTGGAAAATTACAACATTATATACTTATCCTGAAATTCAAGCTAGCATAGACACAACTTTATTATGTAATGAGCTATAGACCTTGTCAGCTAACACATAGGTCACTTTCAGAGTAATGCTTGACAAAGAATTTGGGTAATTTAAGTCTGTTTATACTGAATTCTGCAACCTTGACTTGCATGGTTGCTCCAGTTATTCTGAAAGTAAGATATTATTGATAGACATGCGTGCATACATTTAATTACTTATTATTACTACTGGACCTTTATCATAGCAACCAAGTGGCTACAATCAAAAAACGGGGTTACATGAATATGCTACCCATTATAAAAATTGACCAAGAATGGACAAATATGGCTAACAACTTTCAGCGGAAAATGCATTTCACAAAAAGACATTGTACCTTGGCATGATAAATATGCTTACATTCATAGTCAAATTAAATGCATATCATATATGAGTTCTTTGCATTATTTAAAATGCTTTCAAGTAATAGTTAAAAATATCAGAGCATGGGAGAAGAAAGAAAAGGAAAACAGAATATGATTGGATAATGGAGGGAAAAGTATTCAGTACAACCAATAATGACTTAGAGTGATGAATTTAATTGAAAATTATTTATGTATTTATGTATTTGCTTGTTTGTTTGATGGATTGTTTATCGCATCCTTGGAATCATTACAACCAGCCTGTTTTCAAGTGACCCAGCAATATAACAATGCTTATAAGAGATGCATACAATTTTCTTAAAACAATTACAATGAAATTCACGGCAAATGTTAAGCTAAATAAATGAATTATCAAAACATTATTCATATTTAGCTTTCTCACAGAGAACTGATTTAAGTCGTAAGATTTAATTATTAAGAATTCCAAGTAAAAATACACTTTTTTAAAGACCTGACAAAATTTCCTATAGTACAAGAAACAAATCATACAACATTCAAGATATTGCCAAAATGTGATAAAAATACCAGAACCAAGTGAATTTAGGCCAATCTTCTTAATTAAGACATAAAAATACTGTGAAAGATCTTGGTATGAATATGTGTGTGGAGCATTTAAACACCTACCATGTATTTAGGCCCACAGAACTAGACAAAGGCATTAAAGGCAGTGTCTATATTTGTAAAGCAGAATCTCACATCCAGGCTTGTGAGGCAGGGTAATGACACAGTACTCCTCTGCATCCAGCTTATCATTAAGGAAACTCCTTATCACATAATAGCTAATTACAGGACCTCCTTCTATGCCCCCCCATCCCAAACTTTTATCTAGCTCGTATGGAATCCCAATGTGTTATTTCAATTGTTATTCTCCTATGAAACTTCAACTGCCCCTTCAACAACTGTGAGAATTGTACATTCCCTAGAGTGTATGCCCAGATATTTCTGAACTTCATAAATACAAACTCTGTATAATCATTTGTCTGACCCACCCCCACCCAAGAAAATACAATGACAAATTTGAAAATAAACCTTATGGTGGAATCCAAATATAATCCTGCTCTACAATAAAATTAAATAAATGTTATTTTTTTAACATTTGTTCACCAGGAATGTCTGACTGGGACAGAGCACATTTTCAGAAGAGACCCATGGAGAAATGCTTCACATACATGTCTTTGGAATGTGAGAAAAAAAAATGACACAAATGCAAGAAGGACATGCAGACTCTACACAGAAGGCACCCCAACCAATTATCGAGTTGGAGAACTTCTTGCTTTGAGGCAACAATGCTAACCACTGCACCACTGCATGCAGTAAGAAATAGAACTCTAAATATGTAAAAAATGGTCTTGCTAAATTTAACAATGAACTCAGGTCCCTGATCAAATCGATGAAAGCAAGACATGACATAAAAATAGCGTCCCAGGCAAAATACTACCATAAAGCCCTATTTAACTATGTTAGAAATCTCACAAACAATGCCTAGCATTGCACAAGTTAATAGTTAATGACATCACATACCCAGATCCTGAGGACATAGCCAATCTACTAGAAGATAAAGGTAGCTCTAACTTCACCTCCCTCTCCCTCCACTTTCCCCAATATCATAAATATATCTATACCACACAAATCTTCCAATAATGAGTCCTCTAAGCACATTCCAGTGCCACAAACAGCATTTTGATGAGGCCAGATAACATACCAGGCTGCCTAACAGCCAGCATGAAATGTGACCTGTCGAATTCCCTACAGAAGCTATTCAGTATCAGCCTCCAAAAAGGGTTTTTGCCAGATGGTAGACAGGAACTGTTATCACCCCAGTGCAAAGGTAGGGCATCATTGAGATAGTGTAATTACAGACCCATAAGGCTGACCAGCCTTATCTGTAAGGCTATGGAGAAGATCATTATGGAATTAATAAATATGAACATAGATAGCCTACATACTCTTTTCCCTAGCCAGTTCAGTTTAGTCAAGGACAGATTCTATCTATCTACTTAACATGGTTGATATCGCCAGAAAAGTACTGAAGCAAAGAATGAATTATAATCAGTACACACTGCATACCTAGACCTCACAAAGGTGTTCAGCACCATCCCTCACTCAATTATCATTGATAAACTCTCCCAGCTAAATGTTAATCCCTATGTAACACACTGAATAACCAACTGGTTGGCAAATAGAGCCCAGGAAATCAGGGTAAGTGGCTCTACCTCCACAAAAGACCAGTTACTAGTACTGTACTCAATGTTTCAGTGCTTCAGCCAGTCTTATTTGGCATTTACTTCTTTGAGGTCAAAGCTATTGTTAAAGGTTTATGGCTGATCAAGTCTGCAGATTCTAAACTTGGTGCCTTTATAAACTTTCAGGAGACACCAAGATCCTCCAAGATGGCCCTTCCAAAAAATAGTTAGTGTCATAACCATGGACTAAAACTAAATGCCAGAAAATGTATAATAGTCTCATTCAGCAAGCATAACATCCACTGTAGCTACCACATTGACAACACATCCCTGACAACCGATCTGGTAGTTAGGGACCTGGGAACCAATATGGGCAACAAACTGCACTTCAATCACCATGTAGCTATTATTGTAAAAAAAAAAATTATTGCTTAGCTTATTAGTAAACATATGGCTTCTAGGTCTAAGGATGTGCTCATTCCACTGTATGTGGTATTTGTTATGCTGATCATTGAATATAATGAATCTCTGCCTTCTGTACAAAACCTCCACAGACCCTATCAACTCAGATCTACTGATCTACTGCACATCCACAACTCCAATCGTGGCATAAATACCTGCTCAAGACATGTTTCTCTCTTCTACAACATAAATCAAAAATTTTGAAGGTAGTTATGCCACTTCTTTGAATTGTCTTCCATTCCACATTAAGTAAACCACTTCCCTTACTCTGTTCAAGTGCAATCTAGATGAATGGGTGGGAAAGCACAAATTCACCCTTGCTTAGCATCCTTGTCCTTAAGATAATTTATTTTATTTATTTATCTTTTGTTGACCAGGTTAGTATAACTAGGCTAGTAGTCTGTTTTCAGGGGGAGACCTAAGGTAGTATTTGTACTGCTTAGGGGAAATTTGACCAGGGCATCAGGGAACCTCCTCTACTAATTGTACTTGGACCCATTTGACATGACCACTTCCTGTTTTCCCTCTAGGAGCAGAGGTGGCCTGGAGAAAGTGGGAGGCAGATGGAGAGACAGAAGGAGATAATGGAGTGGTGAGAGATATACAGGAGAAAGCCCATATCAAAACTAAAGAATGCACGTATAATTTGGAGGAGATGTTTTTAAGAAAAATATACATATATCAAGTATGATTAATGTGGAGTAGATAATCTGGAATTTAGTAAACAAGAGATGTCCTGGAATAGCCATATAAAAATTAGTAAAGCTATTAGATGTCACTTTAGCAAAATGGGAAGTTTAACCATTGTAGATTTAAAATCGTTAGAACAAATAAATAGAATTGCTGTAGGTGGATTGGAGACTCGAAATTGACCCAAGGTGTGACTGTGCGTGTGTGTGCCTTCTGTGGAAGGTTGGGCATTGGGCTTGGAACTCGACAGCGTAAACCTCCACTGCCAATCATGAGCGGACAGGTGATCTGCTGTGGCGACCTCTAACCGGGAAAAGCCGAAAGAAGAAGAAGAAGAACAACAACAACAAATAAATCGAATTATAACATTATATGCTTATAATAATTGTAAAGAAATGGAAAGCTTATTTCATGAGATTTTAGACCATGTAATGATAAATATGATTACTATAATAACAAGAGACTTTAACTCCGATGTAACAGGCAAGTGTAAAAAGAAAGGAAATTATATAAGAAAAAGGATAGAAGATGTGATAAATTAATGGACTTACAGAAGGAGTATGCATAGAACTGAAACAGATTATTCTATAATATCAAAAGGTTTAATTATAGGAGGAGTGGCAGTTGAAACAGTTTTTTCTGATCATCTTGCAATATGACTGAGAAAAGGGAGAATAAGGAATATATAAAAATAGGGAAAGTAATATAAAGAATAAATGAGAAAGAATGGACTGAAGAAGGAAAGGGATTAGTAATACAGACATGGAAAGATCATATTGTTATGAGAACTTTTTTTTTTTAAATTGGCCTAAATGGTAGATGATATTTAATGAAAAATAAAAAACATATGATTATAGTGGCAATATGATTGAGAAAAGTAAATAAAAGTATAAAAGAACATATAATGATGCACTGGAAGATTTAAAACATAATAGAAAGTACTTTGACAAAACAAAAGAATTATATAAAAGAAATTAAGAAAAAATACAAGAATTTGTTTTAGAAGCAAATATATGCTTACAATGAAAAAGAGAAGAAATACCGAGTTACTTCTGCAGATTAGTAAAAGAAGATGGTAGCGTAAAGAGAGAAATAAAAAATGTAAAAGGAGAAATACAAAGAACTAAGGAAATATTATGAATACTTTATCTATAAGAACTGCTTAAAGAAAAAAGGTAGTGAAAAAATGTGAAAAGTAAATAAATTAACATAAAAGCAAATAAAGAGTTGGAAAAGAAGATTTCTTTATATGAGATAGATAAACTGTTAGGGCAAGTAAGTATAGATCAGGCTGCAGGACCAGATGGAACAGAATATGAAATGTATAGAAAATTAAAGAACTGACTTCTTTTTAAGATTATTTAAATTAATTCAAAAACAAAACCCACGAAACTGCAGACACCCCAGCAGAAAAAAGCAAACGACAAACAAATCCAAAAAGTACTACTGGGGTATGGCTCCAGAGTCAAAGAAAACGAAGTATATAAAAGCTCTCCACAGTACTGCCTTTATTCAAGCACAAGTGCTTTCACACATAGCTTCATCAGGTGCATACAATACAATAGAAAACACACCCTTAAATACCAACAGAACAAAACACATGACCTTAGCTTATACATGTTTTAAGACATAGCAGTCTTATTAAATACAATTCGCTATCTAATAAAACATTTATAAAAATACAGTAAATATTCTAATGTGTACTATATTGTGTAAAAATAAAAATAAAAGCAACTAAAACTACCTATTAAAACCTCTCTTAGATAGTATTGGTTTCATGGGAACAAATTCATTTAGCCCATGACCAAAATTCGCTCTCAATGACACTATCCATCTAGCTTCTGCCTCTTCAGTTCTAGCTCTAATGTCTCCTCCCCTAATGGTCTCATGTAACCTAGACAGGACCTTAAAACAAAAATTATGTTCATTCCCCATATTACTAACATGCTTCGCTAGGGCATTGGTACCAGTGCCTTTCTTAATATGGTATATATGCTCCCTCGTTCTTTCTTTCAGGGTGCAGTCTGTCTTTCCAACGTAGAAATGATTGCAAACAACACAATTAGCCAAATACACCACATGGAGACTCTCACAAGTGGCTTGCACCCTAATGTCAAATAACTTGCCAGTATCTGGGTGTTTAAAAAACAGACTATCATCTATAAACTTACAATATCCACATTTACCACAAGGTGTTGTTCCATAAGTGGTTATGCCACTAGAGGGCTCTCTCAACTTACATAGTCTCCTCTTCAAGTTCTTCTTATTCCTAAAGGTAAACTGGGGCCTTGAACCTACAATGCCTGAAATAGTTGGATCTGATACCAGAATTTCCCAATGTATGTTAATAATATCAGTGTAGGTCTTAACATCTCTAGAATAAGGAATACAGACTTTCAATTTATTATCACTTTTCTTAGGGGATCTAACATTATTCACAGAAAAATAGGGTTTAGCTTTCGTACATCTTAACTGTCTAACAATTTTTTCATTGTTAAAAATCATATTAGAATCATAACCCCTTTGAAGTAATTCAAAGCCAGTCATATTCATTCTCCTTTCATATTCTACTTCCTCTGGACTCAACCTGGAAGCTCTATAGAACTGATTCTGCACCGCATTATTAAAGACATAGTGTGGGTGCATGCTGTCCCTAGACAATAAGTTGTTAACCCTACAGTCTTTTCTATACATCTTAGTTGAAATATTCCCTACACTATCCTTGGTGACTGTCACATCAAGAAAATGAACTTCAAAGTCTGAGTAACTCAAAGTAAACTTTAAAAACTGTGTGGATTTATTCAAGTAGTCCACAAACTCTACTAACTGTGTAGAAGTACCTTTCCAAATCAAAAAACAATCATCTACAAACCTTCTATAGAAGGATATATGGACACTATAAGGTCCATTTAATAAGTATTTATTCTCCCAAACCAACATCACTGCATTGGCATAGCTATTGGAGCATGAGCTTCCCATCGCTACACCATTTTTCTGCCAAAAAATGTGGCCATCAAATAAAAAAACATTATTATATAGTACAAGCCTCATTAACTTCTGCAAGGTGGATATTTCATCTGCTTTATAAAGACCTACTTTAACAAGTAGCTCTCTCAAAAAAATCTGTCCCCTTGTCATTCGGGATCACTGTAAACAGAGAAACAATGTCTAGAGTGACTAATGTCACACACTCATGTATTCCTGTTTCTTCCACAAAGAGACACAAATCATGTAAAAAAATGCTCTGTATCTCTCAGTACATGTTTGAACATATCTATCATGGGTCTCAATTTTTTCTCAAGGAAAATAAAAATTGACTCAGTACACCACCCTTTGCCCGCGACTATGGGTCTCATGGGCGGTCTATTAGGGTTCTTGTGCAATTTTGGTAACCCTTGAATAATAGGTATCAAAGGTTTTGATACCAAAAAATATCTCATCAAATCTTCATCAATGAGGCCTGCTGTCTGCAAACCTACAATCTGTTCATGTATAGATTTAATCATAAAATCAATGCACCCATTGGTAATTTTCTCATAAAACTCTCCATCCCTCAACATTTCATACATTAATGTTACATATTGACATCTATCCATTACTACTAATTGACCACCTTTGTTCGCTGGTCTTATAACTATACTCTCATCATTTTCTAAATTTTGTAACGCTTTACTCTCATCTTTACTGAGGTTGTACCATTTATTTTTGTACTTCCTATTATTAAATGCATCATAAATTTCTGAAATACAAACTTGTTCAAAAGCATTAACCAGTGCATTGTGTTTGGCCACAAAATTACTTGGTTTCCTAAAAGAAAAAGTACTTTAATTTTGCATACCATGAAACATATACTTAAGCGTTAAATTTCTGGTAAACATTTTCAGATCAAAAATCACATCAGTCAAACACATATCAGTGGATGGTATGAAAGACAACTCTCTCATTAAAACATTCATCTCTACATCAGATAAAGAATGTTCAGATAAATTAAAAACTAACAATTTACTTTCTGGAAAGCTTTCTTTATTGTATAAACATTGCTCATGTCCTCTTCGTACTTCCTTTTGTATCTGGTAGTACTCCTGCCTCTGCCTCTGGATTGATTCACATACCTCTGTCTCTCTGTCGGATTCACAGAGGGGTCCCGTACGGACAAAGGAAAATTTAAACCATATTCAAGTCCTGAATTAATTCCATTGCCCACATTAGGTAATGTCACTCTTGAATTTGTTTCGTCGGCTCTATGGACTTGAGCAGTAGTTGAAATAACTTTCCTCCTCGCCCCTGTATCCAAACCACTAATAGAATCAAGAGGTGTAGTAGAAGCGTCTTTCGCTCTCTCTAAAGGGACGGCCAGCTCTTCAGCATCTTTCTGCGTGCATGTATCAATCAAAAGAGACTCTCTTACATCTTCGGTATCATGTCGCAGACAAGTAATAGGAACTTGCGAAAGTGCTCCTGGCGTCATATCCTCACGTTGAATAGAACTGCGTAATGTATCATTGGCCTCAATATCTAAGTTATCACGTGGCCAAGAGAAGACTTGACCCAACGAAAAATCATTGCGGTCTCTTTTGAGCTTTTTTAACTTAATCTGCAACAGTTTCCGCTTGTATGCAGCAACATTATCAATAGTGTCAGCCAAAACTTTAGAAAAAGTCTGTCCATTGTAAACACAACACAACTTGATATACTTATCTTTGATAACAGATGTCAATGCCAATGCTCTTCTCTCTGCTGCAGATAGTAGCAACTTTAAATAGTTCAAACTGGTAGCAATATTCAATTTTTGCCATTCACTCAGCAACTCTGGTTCACAGTCTGTTTGTGCCGGCATCTTTAAAATTCTCAAACCTCTCGGTATTAACTTTTCTGCCAAGCATACCACTAGATGGAACTTCTCATACTGAGTGCGCACTAGTTTACACATGTCCCTTTCCAGCGACAATAAATCTGTTCTTAGCGTTAAATAGTCCAAGTCTATACCATCATCTGCATTAACAGCAAAGTCCTTCCCCAACAGAGGGTTAGTGTTCTCACTTACTTCGCAAAAAGAGTCTACATGGCCATTGCCATTAAGTGATAGAATTGTATTCACCTGTGGTGTATAATCCAACTCAACCTCTTCAACTTGCTCTATATTATCAGCCATAGAGTCAGCGTTCATGGGTGAAATACAAAAGTCAATAAATTCAAAAACAAAACCCACGAAACTGCAAACACTCCAGCAGAAAAAAGCAAACGACAAATAAATCCAAAAAGTACTACTGGGGTATGGCTCCAGAGTCAAAGAAAACGAAGTATATAAAAGCTCTTCACAGTACTGCCTTTATTCAAGCACAAGTGCTTTCACAGATAGCTTCATCAGGTGCATACAATGCAATAGAAAACACACCCTTAAATACCAACAGAACAAAACACATGACCTTAGCTTATACATGTTTAAAGACATAGCAGTCTTATTAAATACAATTCGCTATCTAATAAAACATTTATAAAAATACAGTAAATATTCTAATGTGTACTATATTGTGTAAAAATAAAAATAAAAGCAACTAAAACTACCTATTAAAACCTCTCTTAGATAGTATTGGTGTCATGGGAACTTCTGAGAGTCTCCATGTGGTGTATTTGGCTAATTGCGTTGTTTGCAATCATTTCTACGTTGGAAAGACAAACCGCACCCTGAAAGAAAGAATGAGGGAGCATATATACCATATTAAGAAAGGCACTGGTACCAATGCCCTAGCGAAGCATGTTAGTAATATGGGGAATGAACATAATTTTTCTTTTAAGGTCCTGTCTAGGTTACATGAGACTATTAGGGGAGGAGACATTAGAGCTAGAACTGAAGAGGCAGAGGCTAGATGGATAGTGTCATTGAGAGCGAATTTTGGTCATGGGCTAAATTAATTTGTTCCCATGAAACCAATACTATCTAAGAGAGGTTTTAATAGGTAGTTTTAGTTGCTTTTATTTTTATTTTTACACAATATAGTACACATTAGAATATTTACTGTATTTTTATAAATGTTTTATTAGATAGCGAATTGTATTTAATAAGACTGCTATGTCTTAAAACATGTATAAGCTAAGGTCATGTGTTTTGTTCTGTTGGTATTTAAGGGTGTGTTTTCTATTGTATTGTATGCACCTGATGAAGCTATGTGTGAAAGTGCTTGTGCTTGAATAAAGGCAGTACTGTGGAGAGCTTTTATATACTTCATTTTCTTTGACTCTGGAGCCATACCCCAGTAGTACTTTTTGGAATTATTTAAATTAAGGTTTTATATATAAAAAATTACTTAGTAGAATATTTAAACTCATATGGAAGAAGGAAGATAGAAAATTAAAAACTGGAGACTGACAGTATTGAATAATAATGATTGTAAGATCTTTATGAAAATAATAGAAAAAAGATTTGAAACTAAAATGCAAAATAGTATTGAAGATAGTGTATATAATATGAAGGGGAAGAGTTGTCAAGACTTATTAATGACATATGAATTATGGATGATATTCTAAATAGAAAAGAATTCGTGAAAATCATGATAAGATACATTAATAAGGCATTTCATAGAACTGGACAAGAAATCCTATATGGAATAATGACAGAAAATGATATGTGAGACTGTTAGGAAATTGTGCATGTCAGTGTATAGTAATAATAAGGTTAAATATTTGTAAATGGCTGGTTAAGCTAAGAGATGCATATAAAGAGTGGTGTAAGACAGGGATGCCCAATGAGTTGTATACTGTTTGTATTAGTTATGAATATGATATTATGTGAAATAAATTACAAAATAAAGGAGGAGGGGAATATAACACCTAAAGGGTAAAGAATTCCAGACCTTATGCAGAGCACATTATTGTAATGCAAAAAACAAAATTTTAATAAAGGGAAATAATAATTTGTACAAATGAGTGTTGAAAGGTGATAGGGATGACAATAAATAAAAAAGAAAAGTAAAAGTTTAGGTGATGCAGTAAAGATAGAGAACATATATTTTACAATGAATGAAATGTCTGTGTTAAGTATAAAATTTGGGAATAAAGATAGAATTTATTGTGAAAAACAATAAAAGAAATAAAACAACCTGTCTTTTCTGGAGGACATATAACTTATTATTCAGAAAAAAATAAATTATTTGATAAGTTCAATACTGATGGGAAAATTGCATACTTAGAAAGTGTATTTATGCTGAAAAACAGTATTTGAAAAGTAATTATTGCAGATATTTTTTCACTTATATGGGAGTTCTAGATTAAATCCAATAAAAGGAGTTTTGTATGTAAATAAAGAGGAAGGAGGTTAAGGGTTATTTAAACCAATGTTATATGTTGCTTCATTAAATTTGTAAAAAGTGTTCAAGTGTATACATGAAAAAGATGAGAGATGAGTAGTAAAATTTTATAAATATAAGTATGGTCATTTTAGGGGATATAGTAAAAAGAATAAAAGTGAAAAAAATGAATAAGTGAAGAAAAACAATGTTACCAAAAAAGAGTACTTTTGTTGAAAATAAAATCTGATGATATAGAAAATGAAAGAACAGTATGGTATAAAATTACAACAATAAAACATTAGTATGCAAAACCATGGGAACATCTTAACAGTTGAAAAAAAATGAAAGCTATAAAATATAAGAAGCAAATGGTGTAATCAGAAAGTAAAATGTCAAGATTTTTTTTGGGGGAACAGATCATAGATAAATTACGAGTAAAACATAATATGCTTTATAAAAAGAACAGTGATAGAATATGTTTATACTTCCAAGAGAAGAAACTACTGAACATTTTTTTGAAATGTAAAATAGAATAAAAGTTATAGGGAGCTATATTAAGAAGATTTTTTTCAAATATATAAAAGAAGTGGATAAATAAACATGGACATGATTAGATATGGATGTTATAAGAATTAAAGTAATGAATATTTTAAAAGAATAGCTAAAAAGTTATTTTATGTCATATGGGTTATATTAAATGAAGGAATAAATGTAATTTTGTTTAATGGTAAATGGATTTTAGCAACAGTATTAAGTAAAATCAGATGGAGGTTATTGAAAAAGAAGTGGGAGTCTAATAGGGTGAGCATTTAATATGATTTTAAGGAAAATTATGAATATATGTAAATGTATTTGTATATCTGTATATTTATACATCTGTAAATATTTGTAAATATGTAGGTATGCTATAAATAAGGGTGCTTTTTGTATAAAAATAAATGACCCCAATTGTTTACAATTGGTGCTGTGATTTCTTTTACATACGCCTGAGCTGTCATCAATTTGCATAGATGGAGCTTCAGTTTAATGTCTTATCTGAAGGATGACACACTCAGGAGTACAGCACTTCCCCTATGCTACACTGCAGTAACAGCTATTGATCTACTTGGTGTAGGAGCAGAACCCAGAGCCTTCTGTACCAAAGGTGAGTGTGATACCTGTTGCACTACTGACACTGGCAGTAATATCTGCAGAAATGTAAATGCTCTGTCTGACTCTGGGCATACCTCTCAACCTCTTAATGCAAGACATCTGGACAAAGTGACAAAGGCCCCAAAATAAGGACAGGTTTTAAATAGTGCTCTTATAAACTTAGAACACTTCTAGAATAACAGGATTTGTTTGCATACATTTTCAGAAAGATATGTAGTCTGAAACTCATATATATATATATATATATATATATATATATATATATATATATATATATGTGTGTGTGTGTGTTATTATTTGGTCATTATTTAGTGACTTCAATCCTTCATGATTTGACAGAAACCACATATTTTATTATGAACAGACAAAATATTTGGGGGAAAAGTATGACTCTGTGTTATTTATACTTAAATTTAAGTGCTAGAATTTTCATGGGGATGCAGGGTTAGGTATCCAAAGATCCTCACGTATCAACAGCCTAGTATGCACCTATGTAGTTTTGAACATATGAACTGAGTATTGTAATCATTTATGCCTTGCCAACACCCATCATTAGACCATACATCCTTTTTAGAGAACGGCTGGACTGGTCAAGTCAGTGGTGAATTTGGCAGTACCATTCAAATAATTCAGTTTACACTTGAAGGAAGATAATTTATTACACTGCTTTAATTTGCAGTGGGAATCTGTTCCTTAGGCAGGGAATGCACTGCATAATGAACCTATTCATCTATGGTGTTTTAGTTATCTGTTAGAGAATATTTAGATCCCTGGTTCTGCTAATTGTTGAACTATTTGATTTGTACAGATTCAAGCATTTCAGGACTACTGCATCCCTCATGGCAAAGAAGGCAGGCATAGATCTTACCTCGGGCATCTGTAATGTACTCAGTATACAGTGTTTCCTGATGTTTTGGGTAGCATAGGATGTTTAAGCCAGTAATCTTTCTTAGTTAGGAACTTCTGGTATCTTTCTAGTTCATAGGTGATTACTAGGCTAATGTCGCAAGAGCCTTTACAAGCCTAGCCAATAATTTTATTTATTTATTGACATTTAATTGCCGGGAAAGTCCAACTAGGTAAAGTCCATTTTCAGGGGAGGCCCGGGGGAAAAAGCTCCAAATTATTATAAAACATTTTAAGAACGATAATTTTACAATCTTCAAAAATAAAACAAAAATATCTACAGTTTAAATAATTATAACAAATTAGACATAATATGAAAACATTGATTAAAAATTGATACAACACATATGATAATCATTCAATATTTAGAGAAATTTTAGTCAGTTTGTAGAGAAAGTAAAGGTATGTTAGTATAATACAAATAGGAATTACAATGTGAGGTGAAGGAAAGAACACGCACGGTATATTTGTAGAGAAAGTCAGAGAAGAGAATTAGCAGTAAGGAAGTAAGTGAAGAAGGGAGAGTAAGGAGGTTTAAGGAATGAAAACGTACTTGTTCACATTTAGAATATTGATTATCTTAGTTTTGAGTAAGAACAGAATCATATTAACACTAGGATGTCTTTCAGAATGGTTTTGAAAGATGGGCGGGTGGGTATAGACCTGATGCATACAGGTAAGGAGTTCCAGGCCTTACGACCTTGTACAAGTATAGACAATAACCAGCAGATTTGATAGGTTTATAGACAGACAGGAGTTTTTGGTCACTGAATTGCAATGATCAACAAGGAACATAGTTGTGTTGAATATTTGTTAGTTCTGGATAGGGAGATGTACACTGGATAATTTTGTAGGTGGTAAAAAGTTAGGCTTTTCAGTGATATACATTGGTGGGTTTTGAAAAGGGTATGTGCTGCAAATTTATAGCAATGTTCAAGTTTCAATTTTTGTGAAGCCTGGAGGTTAATAAGGATGGGAGCACCATAAATAATATTGGGGAGGAGATACGTAGTGGCAAGTGTAGTTTTAGTTGCACTGGTAAGAAAGTTTTTGGCTCTGTAAAGCATCCCTGTTTTGATGAGGTTTTCTTATGAAATTTTGTATATGCAAGTTGAATGTAAGATTATCATCCGCTGTCACCCCTAATAGTTTGCTATGAGAAGTGACTTAAATGGTTGTATTATCAAGGGAGAGGATTTTAAATTTAGTTTTTTCATAAGAGATGGGTTTGGGGGAAAAAGTAGTAGATTGGTCTTTTTTGGGTTGAGCACGAGTTGTGAGTTCAAAAGCCATGTTTCAGTAGCTGCTAAAGCTTCCTGAGTAATTTTTTTGGAGGTGTACCACGTTGTCAGATGTGCAATTGAGAGTGGAATCATCTGTGTATTGTATTAGGGTGGACAGATAGTGTTGGTGAAAATGTTAAACATCAGGGGACCAAAGATAAAGGCTTGTGGTACACCAGTGGTGACTGGGAGGTAAGGAGAGAGCGTAGAGCACCATTTTACTGACTGATATCTATTGAACAGGTAGCTTTTGAACTACAGAAAGATGAGCTTAGAGAGAGCGAGTATGGACATTTGCAGAAGAAAGTTGCTGTGACAACTGTGTCAAAGCCTTTCGACAAGTCTAGAAATAAGGAAGAGACTGGTTAGCCATTATCTGTAGCTTTATTGGCAGCATCTGTATAGGTTAGAAGGACAGTGCTAGTATTACGGGAAGGATGGAAGCCATGTTCTGTAGGGGATTGGAGTGCTTCCTACAGGACATAGTCTAGCAATTGTTTTTGAATACATTTTTCAAGTATTTTGGTGAGGGGGGATACGATTGCTGTAGGTCTAAGGTTATTCTTGTCTGTTGAATTTCCTCCTTTGTGCAGAGGGATAATGTGTGACTTTTTCCAGAGAGAGGGAACATGGGATTCCTTGATTGACTTACTTATGGGGATTGAAACATTATAAGCAATACTAATGGCTGCTATTTTTAGGTACTCACTTAGAAGGTCATCAGCTGAAGAAGAGCACAGTTTAAATTTGGTTAAGAGTAGTTTTATATAGGATGTTGGCACAGGTTTGAAAGTGAAAGTACATGTGGTGATATGTGGCTGTTGGGCAGGATTGGGATTAGATGCTGAGAAATCCTTGGTTATACTATCTCTAAAATAAGAATTGAACTGTTTTGCAATTTCAAGTGGTGAGTTATCAAAAGATGGGTTTGGGATGATTTTTGGCTTGGATCTAAGATTTCTTTAATGGATGTCCAAAACTTTTAGGGTTGTGTTTAGTATAATAATACCCAGGATATGACAATATTACATCTGAATTTCCCAGGTGTGCACAGGGTAGTATTGGGGTTATGGGTCTTTGGATGTTGGTACCCTGAGTCATTTTACAGACTGCTTCTGTCCATAAAGGACACGGCCATTACCCAGGGAGTGAATTTGCACTTCTCTGTCCATTTATCCAAATTCATTTTGAAAAGAACGTGAGGAACAGGTTTTGTTTTATAAAGATGGAACGTTTATTCCGTAGACAAAGTAGCCTTTGGGATATGAATCTGTCTCTCCAGAAAGTTCTGTTAGAGTCACAAATATGACTTAGGTCCATAGAATGTATAACCTTCACAGAATTCGTCTTGCGAATATGCAGCATTTTCATCAGGGCTGGATTGTTTGGTATGACTAGTGAGGTACATCCCAAAGGGGGCATCATATTCAATAGCAGGCCTAATCAATGTTGACTATTAGGGATGATGACCTCTTTTTATCTGGATTATATTCCTTTGACAATAAGCTGTGCTAAGGAGAAGGTCTTTCTGGCTATTTTCATTCCATGATTATCAATGCAAAGATAATTATTGATCCAAGTTATAAAGTCTCTAACAACAATCTCATTTCACAGTAGGGTGTTGTCTATGTTGAAAACTGGTAGTGTATCAGTCAATGGAGGATTATCAATATAATACAGGAAGAGGCATCACACAAGGGTGTCTCTTCTACCCAAGATTCTTAGCACAAAGAGTAAAGAAATACCTGGGGCAGAATCATGACAGGAAGGAAGAGGAAGTGACCTCATTAGTGTTCTTATATGACTGTATATTAATGACCTGTAAGACAGAACATGAATTGCAGGACCTTGGGAAAATATTCAGAGAATTTGAGTAAGTATGTTGATTGGAATGTAATGAGGGGAAGATAGTGGTTATGAGACTGGGAGAGAGAGGAAGAATGGATGATTCATTTTAAAAGAATAATTATATCCCAAATACTTGGGTCTCTTTTTAATGGAAAAGTTGTTAAAAGATGAAATATCTAGAAGGCAAGATACCAAAAAGTGGAATCCAAATGTCACAGCCTTTAAACTGATGTTGGGTAGGATTACAGCAGTAACCCTGCTGATTATGTCACAGGAATTTGTAGTTATGGAATATCCCAACAGAAGGACAAAAACAAGAAATGATGAGGATCCAAACTATAATTAATGATGGCATGTTGAGGGAGGATGGAAGACAGAACGTGATAACAAACCTCACACGACCCTAAAGTCTAATCTTAAAAAATTCTGGAACTCTATTAACCATATATTACATCCCGGAAATCTTAGAGCCCCCAATCCATGCCCAGACAAGACATCTGAAGAAACTGCCACTATCTTCAATACCTATTTTATCGATTCAGTATCTAAGCTACTGAACCCTAACCCAAACTCCTCTACTACTAACATCTTCAACTTTGCTGAACCTACTCCTAATACTATCTCCTCAAATACCTTCTCCCTCAAACCTGTACCTACTAGCTACATCAAAACTCTACTCTCCAAATTAAACCCATGCTCAGCATCAGCTGACAATATTCCTTCCACTTTTCTTCTACTAGCAGCTGACTCTCTTGCTCTCCCTGTATCTATCCTAATTAATCACTCTATCTCTGAATCTAAAGTCCCTTCTATCTGGAAACAATGCTGCACTCTACCTATACATAAAGGAGGAAACTCCTCTGATACCTCCAACTTTATACCTAGCGCTATCCTCTCCCCTCTCTGTAAAGTACTAGAAAAATGTATTCATAAACAAGTTATGCAGTATCTAATACAAGAAAATCTGCTTACACCCACTCAGCATGGCTTCAGACCCAAATATAGCACCACTATAGCTCTATTATCCTTCCTCAATGCTGTCTCTATAGCCATGGATGACCATAAACTAATTTTCTGCCTATTCTTGGACCTCTCAAAAGCTTTCGGCACTGTCTCACACTCTCTTCTGCTGCACAAACTGCATAATCTCAACTTCTCCTCTGATACCGTTGCATAGTTCTCCACCTACCTTACTGATAGATATCAGTCAGTGAGATGGCACTCTGTACTCTCCTCTCATCTCCCTGTAAAAATGGGTGTACTTCAAGGCTCTGTTCTAGGGCCTTTACTTTTTAATATCTTTACTAATCAGCTCTATACCTCCTGTCCTCAGTCATCTTTTGTGCAATACGCAGATGACTCTACAGTCAACACAAATCCGACTCTCCCTCTAAGCTCTTTTCAGCTACTCAGGCATCATTTAACTTAGTTGAAACATGGCTCTCCAACATTCTGCTCATCCTTAACCCTAAAAAAACAAAGCTGTTACTATTCCTACTTAAAAAGTTCAACAATATTAAAACCTCTTTCTCCATACTGTTCCTTAATAACACTCCCATTCTGGCAGAAGCCAGCACTAAGCTCTTAGGCGTAACCATCGACAATCAGCTTAAATTTGACTTGCATGTTAATAACTGTATCAAAAAGACTCATTTAAAACTAGGGCTCCTTTATCATAACAAGAAATTCCTTACCTTTGAAGCCAAGATTACTCTCTCTCTTGCCTACCTTCTACCCAGTCTAATGTACAATTCTTAAAATTCTTACAAATCTTAACTCAGCACTCCTGACCAAACTTGAATCTTCCTACAACAAGGTAGCTAGATTTGCTGCCCAACAAACCTACAAATCCCATCACTGTCTCTCTCTCTAAAACACCTAAACTGTCATGAATTACCCCAGCAGCTTCTTTTCTCTCAGCTCCAGTCATTCATTCTATCCTATACCAGCCTTCCTACTGCCCAGCATTATCCCCTCTCATCTCCTATTATTCTCCCTCCAGACCTCTCGGAAGCTCTAACCAAGACCTACTACAAATCTACAAACCCAAGTCTAAATATGGACACAACATGTACAGCTATCACCCCACTATTGCCTGGAATAGGATCCCACTCGAAATCAGGACTCTTACACATCCTAAACAATTTTACACAGCCACCAAAGAGCACTTTAAAAGTCACTGGTCCTGCCTCTGCACTCTCCCTCCTTAAACATCCACTACTTCTCATACCTTAATCTACGTTCTGCCCTTAACTCACTTTTCTCACTAGCTCTCTCTAATCTTCCTTGACTACTCTTTCTACTGTCTTCAAAAATCTGTTAAGCAAATTGCCTCAGAGAAACATTCTATTGTAATTGTTTTGCCTTCATGCAACTACATTATGATAAAACTGAGTTTTTGTAACCACTTACCCCAAAAACTATATTCATCTTAGACATACTTTCGTTTTATACATCTTGAAATAGTTTTGCTATACTCCTGATTATTGACACTGTATAACATTGTATTCCTACTTAATGCCTTGTAATAATGCTGTCTGTAACATTGCTGTTTAATGCTATATAATGAAAATTGTATAATATGTTGGGGCTTTTCTCCCCGGGCCTCCACTGAAAAAGGGCTCTACAGCTCAGTCGGACAATCCCGTTCAAAAAATTTAAAATACATAAACAAAATAAATAAATAAATATGAGTAGTGATTGTCTGCTAGGGAGGGAGCTAGACAGATATCCTCAATAAAAGTGCAAGTTCCAACTTTTGTTGTGGGTTTGAAAATATCAGCTATAGTTAGGTATGCGTCAGCTATTGACATGGCACAGTTATATAACTAGAGGACCAGAAGATAGGAGAGGATGGTGAGGAGCAAGTAAGTAAAATGGTGGATCCTAAGGCAGCACAATTTATGGCAGAATGAAGTCTTTTGTCATAACTGATGGGGAAAGGGATGAAAGGGAAAATGTGGACTCACCCTGAGGTCCCAGACAAGGTTCCAGCCAAAATAAAATGAGTGAAAGAAGAAAAGCATGTATAGAGGGGAGCACAAAGAAGATGAATGTGGCAGTAGAGAAGTCAAAGCATTTAGAATATTAAAGAGGAATTACAGCAGGACATAGCTAGTTCACTAATCCCTGAAGAATTAATGGCATGTTTGTATGAGGAACATAGACAAATGCAACGGGTGTGAAGAGGGGAGGGAATGCTATGGGTTAAATGGAAATCAGTTAGGAAAGGGAGGCAAGTTTGATTTGAATTGAAGCGTGGATTAAAAATGGGAGAGAAATAATAACAGCTATTCAAAAGTGTTAGGGAAAAATAAAAGATATGGATTTTAATACAAGAATGGCACATGACATGGTGGAGTCTAGGGAGGATGGAGCAATAGTTTAGGTTAAAGGATGAACAAATGAGACTGCTCTACCATTGGTACTACACCCCATATCATAATAATATAGTATATAGTATAATAAGAGATACATGCAGAATAGTAGGTGTTGGACATATAGGCTGAAGAGCACTGGGGTTTTTTACATGTTCTGGAAATGTGAAAGAGCTAAGATATATTGGAATACACTTGAAGAATTGTTACAATTAATATTTGAACAGGTTCTCCTTATGAAGTAGAGGTTTTGTTTACTGGGTATCTGAGTCTGTCGCCCCTGGGATTCAGGTTACTGGCTAATGCTCTTGCCACTCCTATAGTGCCTTTGTTAGGCAAAGTTCAAAGGACAAAACCTCCACTGTAACAGGCACAAGTATGCAAAATCTGAAGTTAATGCTACTCAATGCTAGAAGTCTAAACTTCAAAATGCACTCTCTCGAGGCACACCTAAAAATGAAGAACATCAATATCTGTACAGAAACTGAGACCTGGTTCAAGGATCCAGAGAGCACCACTGCAACACCAGGATACAACTCTTATCACACTTTTCGGCCACCAAACCAGGACCAAAACACTAAAGGTGGGGGAGTGTCCATATTCACAAAGGATATTCACACCACCAGGCTAGTTTCCCAACTGAATGCATCTGAAATTCTCCAGGTGCAGCTAACACTAGTTAAGACTACAATCCAAACTGTAGCTTGCTACAGATCCCCCACCATGCCCCAAGATTCTCACTACACCTTTCTAAACATACAGGAAAATATTAAGATACAACCAAACACCCTAATACTAGGTGATTTCAACTACCCTTCCATTAACTGGGAAAACACCTTTGCTCAACGGTTCTTGAAATTCATAAATTCCAATGCCCTGGATCAACTAATCTATAGTCCCACTAGAAGCTCCAAAAACCTAGACCTGGTCATTACCAACATGGGAAATTGATGCTCAACACCTATGGTCACCTCTTCGTTGGTCAGGTCTGACCATAAGCTAATCACACTTGACATCTACATCCCTCCTCCACCCCCCAGTAAGGAAACCTCAGTAAAAAACTTCTCCAAACCCAACTTCCTGCTACTCAAGTCAGAAGTGACAAACTTCATGACATCCATGTAGGCAGGAACTGAAAGTTCGACTGCTGAATCCTACACTAAGGCACTATATAAGCACATCCACTCGTGCATGAATCATGCCATCCCAAATAGAACCAAGATGCTCTCCTCCAAAAAAAAAAGGAAGCCAATTTGGTAGTCCCCTGCCATAAAAAAATTTACAACAAAAGGAAGAAACTGTTGCAATAAAGAGGAAAATACCAGGATGCAAAAAACCTCCCTTACCAGCCTCAGTAAGAAGCTGGGATCCCTCATAAAATCCTCCAAAGCTAATTACGAAAATAAAATGGTGCATGTAGACGTGATGGAATACCAATGCTTGACATGGCCATTGTACAGTGGTTATGGTGAGTGTGGGACATATTCCAGACATGCCAGTGCCAGCCATGACATGGCATGCTACATGACTGCAACATTTAACATCACACATACCCAAAGTGTGTCATGTGACCTATACACCTAATAGCATTCCAGGACATATATGTGTCACTTTGTACAGATGGCGACTGCTATGCATATTGTGTATAATTGCATATGTTTGCACACACACAACATGCTATGCATATTGTGTATAGGTGCACATGTTTGCACACACACAACATTGAGGTGCAAAGCAATGACTGATATGTGTAGTACTATGGTCACTGTAACTGGATGGGGTGTAGTACCATGAGCCACCATCATCATGCATCACGTGGTCACTCAAGGCTACTAATGTGTGACAGACGACCACCTAGCATGCTGTACCTGAACTGCAGTGTCATTGCTACGTTCACAATTGCACAGCCACTTTGTACATGGGTGTGTGAGGTGCCCAATAGGGAGCATTACCTAACATGACTGTGTTGCACAGCCCCATGATAGGCCTCTATCCCTCAAGTATACCATGTGTGCTGTGTGGATGACATGTGGTATACTGAAGTGTGACCTTACAGCGGGTGTCTGCTTACACCATGTGTAGCATGTTGAGGTGTACTGCGTATGACAAACATGTTATGTTGTGTACATGTGTATCAGCTATGCCTATCCAGTGTGCAGTATGGTGTTGCCACAATTGTGTCTGATGCTCTGTGTATTGCATGTGATTGAGGCAGCTACTGACATTACTGAGATGTGCGTCTCACAGCAAACATGCACAGCATGCATTATGCGTAGGTGTGTTACGTGTACATGGCCTACACCTCACCTATGACATGCACATTCCATTACCAATATTAAAGTTATAACACACTCACCAGCATGGATCGTCTGCCCTGCTGTCACACCAGAGAGACCTAATAGAATATGAGACAGTTTGTCAGTGGCCACAACTGTGGCATTGCTACTGTGGGTTTGCTAAACTACAGTAGAACAACAGTCGACAGCCACAGGTGTACAGATAATATTCCAAATATCAGTATTGCTCAACACTAGGCAGCACAACTGCTAAACACACAGTACACATCTCACATATACATAATCTAACAATACAGGTAACGGTAGTCTCCAGATAGGGCATGTTACCTGCATGCTCCATGTCAACATGCTGGGTGGCTCAGGCCTCCATTTACAACACATGTCTGCTGCAGTTGCTGTTGTTGGCCAGGAGCCACCACGCTTAGGAGCAGCTCCTCCACTCTGGTGAGGGGGGATGAATGGCCACCCCACCACCTGTGGAAAGCTGTTGTCTATGGATATCAGATGCACACCACCGGACATGTCTAATTAAATCACTGCAGTGATGGCGTACCTGCTCATATGTCCGGTTATGCATGCCTATGTCATTTACCCGACGAACAAGATCTTGCCACAGTGCAGTCCGCTCATGCTGGTGCTGGCTGGTTCTGGAAAAGAGCAGGGAGTAGTGCTGCACCAGGTTGTGGTGGATTTCCTGTTCCTCCGCTGCTGTGTAGCAGGGATTACATTGGTGGGCCATCGCCCTGAAAGAGAAATGAACAATATGTGTGAGCGAGTCATGTGGCACACTTTACACTCTTAAGTACAGATATCACTTAACTGCCATATATAGCATCCGTTTGTCTGTCAGAGGATACACATGTTCAATACCACATATTGGTGCTCAGGCCACAACTGACTGACAGTGCCTGGCACACTCTATATATCAAACCACTATACACCAGTACCCGGCACACTGTTTGTGACACAATGCACAACCTCGCCACAGGGGTATATATCAAGCAAATGCATGAAGAAAGATGTCATCCATTGCAGTGAATGTAAAGTAAAGTTACAGTATTACCAGTAAACCACCCTAGTCATTGATGCCATACCCCTGCCTAACATATGTGCACAGTTGTTAATATAGGTGGCATACTGCTGCAACAGAGTATACATGTTGCTAGATACACACGTATACCCTGTAACACACATATGATTGCGGACATGGTACAGGCAAAATTACACACACATCAGACATACATACAACACACAAATGTATGCCAACCCAGATGAGCTTTACCTGTGTACCATACAGTATTGTGTGCCACTCCTTACAAAACCTCATGCCTGAGGTATGTAATCTGTGCAAACTACAGGAAACACACAAGACAGTGTTTCCAAGCAATGTGAACATACACCATACTGTGCTGTTTAGGCCTACAGTTTCAGGTAGTACTACAGTTCATATGGGAGTTGGATTCTCCAGCAGTACCACTCACTAAGCATACATGTATTGCTTTAGCCTACAATGGGACACCACAGTTGTCAACAAGGAACTATGTCACAATGTATGCCATACTACTATGTCTGCCTAGCAATAACATACACATCTTTTGCTGGCCTCACAGCTAGGACACAAGCTACCATGACAGAAACAAATTCACACTAAGCTATCACTCCTGTACAGACCTTGCACACATTCACCATTACCCTCATTCAACCTCACATAGCAGTTATTGCACTGAATACATGTGTGTGTGCATCGTGTCATAGGTAGGTAATACGCTATTAGCCCAAGGGCCTAGAACAGCCTAGTCATATGCTACCCTGGCCTTTGACACACATGTAATTTGATTTCACTTGCCCCTGTCAAGCAGAACCACAGAGGTGATTCCTGGGGTGTATTACCTATCTCCGAAACAATCATCAGGGGTATTTATGACAACTGCTAATGAGGAGCCTTGTTTGCTATTGATAGGTGGTTTAATCCAGAGTATGGCATATCTCTGAGATAGGAACCTATCCCTCCAGCATGTGCTGTTTAGTGAGCTGACGAGGTTTAGGGCCCTAGAGCGTGTAGCCCGGAGGGATTGTGATATGTTGACATGGTGGTTGTCCAACAGCTATGGGTGTGACATACCTCTGTATGTCCGGCAGAGGTCACCTCTGGGTGGGCGGTATGCAACACAGTCTAGCTGTGGTTTTGTGAGTCAGTCTGCATAGAGCATCTGTTTGAGGCCAGTATTACTCTTTGTGAGGTATGTCTGTGGCCTTTCCACTTGCTGTAGTTGTCATGTGAGGTACATACCACATGGGGCATTGTGATGAGTAGAGGGGAACACTGACCTATATTTCCCTAGATGACACACCTTTTGTGATGACACGTACCACGTAGACAGATTACAAAACTAGTGTGGCAGTGTGATTATCAAAGGGGAGGCTACTGTCCACCTGTGTCCCATGTTCCCTTATCACACCTTCAGTGTTAGGTAGACTTCCACCTATGTGGTAGTTAATGGGTACAGTGTTTTGGAAATGAGGGATGGCACTACAGTATTGACACTGGTCTTCAGTCCATGCCTTGGTCACCAGGCACCTGTTGCAGTACATATGACCCCATGTCTCTCTCTCTCTCTCTATATATATATATATATATATATATATATATATATATATATATATACACATACATCTAAACATCCATTGCTGTACATATAGATGTACATATAGGCACATATACAATCCACCTTTCATGGTGGGGATATCAATTATGCGACAGTTGTGAGATATACAGTTATGTAATAATATTGCGCAGTGTTATGCAAAATGCATTTTGTTGTCCTCAGCCCATGTAGCTTTAGCAGGACTCACTGGCTGTAACACAGCAGATCTGACAAGTCAGTCCCACTGTGTTTAACCACCACATGACATATACCAGCACTGCATGCTGTTTTCTATGCCACACACTACAACCTACATAGATATATGCACATAACAGCCTTCAACAACATATATATGTCCACCCTTCACTAACCGTTGCAGTATGTCCCTTGCCCTATGCACATGTGCAGATAGATATAGATACATACTGCTGCCACATATGGATGATTCACAGTATGTAGAGTACTCTTCAAGAACATCTACTACATGCCGGCAGACACATATGTATTACATACCTATTTCTCTGCTCCGTCTGTTGTTACTGTTTTTTTTTTTTTTTGTTATTTGGGTTTTCTCTGTCTGTTTCTGTTTCTGTATCTTTTGTCTGTGTCTGTGTCTGTGTCTCTGTCTCTCTCTCGCTCTGTTTCTGCAATGATATTATTGCATGCATGGACAGCAGGTACAGCCTGCTTTTCTAGGTATCTGCAAATGTGCATGTGACAGCCTCTGCACCAATTGGTGCCCACCATTTAGTAATTGCATGCAGCCTGCTGTGTGGTAATTGCAGTACTCACTGTGATTGCAGCCCACTGCTATAAAATGCTAGGTTAGGTAGGCATAGCCCTTTTAGCTTTGCAAGGTGGAGCCCATGCTTGTTTGCTCTGGACACCGTTGTATCAGTCAGAAGGTTGGTATATGTCTCATATCTGAAGCTAGGGTTGTAGCCATACCTCTCAACCTCTTACAGCAAGAATTCTGGACAAAGCAATACATAAAAGTGGGACAAAGGCCCAAAAATAGGGATGATTTTTAAATATTGCTCTTACAAACTTAGAAAGTTGATAGAATAACAGGTTTTGCATTACCATGAATTTTCTGGAGGGTGTGAAGTCTGAAACTCAAATGGTTGTCATTATTTTCTAACTTTAATCTTTTATGATTTGCCACAAATTTCCCAGAAAACTACAATTTTATGAAAAACAGACCAAAATATGAGGCAAAAATCTGAATATTCTGTGAAAATCTGTACAGTTGAGAGGAATGGTTGTAGCCAGTGATATGCATGTTGTACTCAAACCTGAATGTTGCTACTTCCAGTACACATCACTCAGTGTAGACTTTTACTCACCCCTCCAAATGCTGACACAGGATACATGGGAGTATGTACATTTTTTTTGAATTAGACAATTAACTGCCATACAAAATTAGTTATTGCAATGTATTCCTCTGGCACATGCACTGTTTGTGAACTGCTATACTGTAATTATTAAGTTACTCACTTCTGAACAGTTTGTGGTTTGTTTGTGTTGACATTAGCACAGGCTGCTCAAGACTACTGGACATATTTCAGTACTGAGTATGCCTACCTACACCCTTGGTTTTGCCTGACTACACAGGTATATAGTACTTTTGGGTAGGGGTGCAGAACTAAAGAGAGCATTATTTATTATCGTGTGGTGTTTATCTTGCTGAACATACAGGGTTGCTGTGTATCTGTTAGTCTATCAAGGCAAGTAGTCTGTCTGTGTTGCTCCCACCTGTGGACATATCCAGATGGTAGCCAGAGGTTAGACTATTATTCTTTGTCTGTGCACCACACCAGTCTTTTCAGCACTGGAACAATGGCATTGTCACAGTTGGTTGCTAGCAGTACATGGCTACATCCTTTGATATTTCTGTGTTGTACTCCTACATAAGGGCATGCTTGTGGAACTCCTTCCAAAGCTATTTGCAGAGAGTGTAACAGCCGAAATGCTGATATGCCTGTGTGTTTCTGCCTCTGCCAGGCCTCAGATAGTCTCAGGTATATATTTGAATATTTGAACAGCCTCAGGGAAAAGTACATATAAGTGAGATACACCTGTAATATATTATAGACATATTTCAGCTGAGACTTTGAGGGAATCGGAGCATATGTATTAATACACCTTTTCTGACGTGCAAGCAGTGTCTACTCTCACTTATTGACATTATTCATTAAGTGTGATTCCCCACTTTTCTGCCTAATGTTAGTACTTTTCAGAGGGATTCAGAGGGGCATAGCTAACATTTGTTTATGAATCAGGGACATCGCTGTAAAGCAGTCACAGTTGGGAAGTATGGCCTCTGCCCTATTCAAATATGCCAGTGTTTATCCTGGTCTGATATTGTGTGGGGTTTGTAAGGTGCTACTGTAACATTATTCCCTGCTAGAATGTCTGATTCTCTTTTCACAGTCATGTCATGCAATTCCACAACAACTGCAGGTAAAGACCCACAGAACAAGATTTGTGTTATGGCATTCCTATTTTCTGTTTACATTCCCTCATTGTAATGCATGATATATTTATTTCAGCACCAAGTTCTTGTATATCTGCTGTGGTTTAGTGGTACTTCATGCAGTCTAGTGTGTCCAAGGTTTGGGGTTGAGACTGACAAAGGTGTTTTATTTTGCTGCTGAGCAGAACAAAGGCCCCGACATACAGAGTGTCTAAGGCACTTTTAAGCAGTTGTAAGCGGGTTTGCGTGGGTTTGCGCGATGTTTAGCAATACTAAGCTAAGTGCACACATGCACACACTGGTGCAAACCCACTAACTACTGCTTAAAGGTGCTTACTCCCGCTAACCCCCGCTAATTTCTTTGAAAGAAAAGAAAATGGGGAGATAGCAAAGTGGTGAAAAAGGGGGCACAAAGAGGGAAAGACAGTAGGAAAACCTGCTCGGGATGTGCAGGATGGGTGTAGAGAAGGTCCATAGCTGCCCATTTCTTTAGCAGCAACAGCTGTGCATATGTTAGAAATTTAGAGTGAAATTTGAAACCTTCCACCCCTGAGAGAGGGGTGAGGACAACAGAGTATGTTGTACTACCAATTATAATTATCAGTTTACATGTCCGGTGGACATGTATGCAAAATGGGCAGCTATGTATGGGGCATACTTTTTTTGTAGGAACAGATTGCCCTTTTTTTTTTTTCAGGTGAGAGTGGAAAGTGAGGTAGAGGAAGTAGGTATATTTGGGGAGGTAGGTTGGGGAGGTAAACAAGATGCCTACAGGGGCAGAATATGACACATGGGGTGGGTGTACACAGTTGATAGGGACGGATGTTTGGAAATCGCAAGCCCATGAGCCCACAGATGGTAACAGTGGAACTGAGATCCCAACCCATGGGCAGTCACCACTGCACCTTCACAGCCCTGAGGTTGGCTATACTGGAGGCTGCGTAGGAGGGGCAGGCTCACCCGAGAGTCATGCCACATTCACCTCGAGCTGGCATAGGGGATCAATGACTGAACGCTGGATCTCCCTACGCACCACAGCCCGGACCCTTCTGAGGGTGACAGGTGGCCCTTCTCTGCCCACGCTTGCAGGGGTGGACAAGCCCCATCCCCTGCAGCGCTTCCACCTGAAGGTGGCACAGGACCAATGGAGGAGGGGAGCCCGGGCTGGGCACCGGACCTGCTGGTGCCAGGTGCAATTGCCAGCTGAGGAAGGACAGGTGGGTCCGCTGGGACCGGCCTTCTCATACGTTCTGTGTTTAGGTGTGTTTAATTACAACATAGACAACAGCATTCCAAATTAGTTGTAACAGCATGCAGTAATATTCCCATTAACCCAACACACCAGGGTTCCAACAGTTGAACAGCAAGCATAACACATGCATATATTGAACAATAGTGGACATTCCAACAGCATGCAGGGATAATTGGTGGCAACAGTCCACCATGATTGGGGTGTTTGAACAGGGCACATGCATCAAAGTTCATGCAGATATTTATAGAACAATAGGACATATGTCCCAACAAATGTTGTGAGATTAGACATACCCATTGAGATGTAGAATTGCACTGTTTATGCACATACAGTAGGGTATAAAAAGATACCTCCATTAACATCTTATAAGTACTTTTAGTCTATACTACATTCCCATTGACTGCAGGTGTATATCTCCTACATGTATTATTACACTTGGCAACATGCATTAGGTTGTGTAATGGGTTTGGCTTGTTCATTATATACCTGACCTATATCTGACATACTAACTGTCCAAGATGCAGATGTTACTGCTGCATACTTATTTATTTTATGTATATTTATATATCTACATATCTGGATGTGTTCACGTGACATTTTCTGTTGCATTTCTACAGAAACCTACATTTCATGTAGCACAATCACATTTCTGGGGTACGCATTGGCAAGCTACTCATGTGCCAGATTTACCTATGCATGCCAGCCAATTACCAACTGTTGAGGACTGTATATATGCTTCACAACTACTGGCACTTCCTTCATCCACTTTATATGGGACTGTCCAACTGTGGGTTGACAGCACTTAATACAACAGTACTATTTATAAAATGCAAGGGTACAACAACATTTTAAAGTAAGTGACACAGACACACTCCAAGTATTATACCTTTATTAATCACATTACACACATTTCTACAGGCTCTCTCTCATTTATTTGATATTGCAGTGCATACAGAAGACTTATTCAAGATGTATTATACCTTTATTAATAGGTTACAATACTCTTTTTCAGGCTTGCTCACTTATGTTATATATTTTTCAGGACTTATTTGAACTTTATTAATGGGTTACCACACTCTTTTTCTGGCTCACTCACTTATGTTATATAACAGTACATGCAGATATATTTATTCTGGACTTATTTTACCTTTATTAATAGGTTACTACACTCTTTTTCTGGTTCTCTGACTTATTTTATATAACAGTACATGCAGAGACATTATTCAGGGCATTTTATGCCTTTATTATGGAGCTACAACACTTTTTTTCCAGGCTCTCTCACCTATTTTAAATAACAATACATGCAGAAGAATTACTAACCTGCCTGGTGGCGCAGCCTTAGCAGCCTATCTGCATAGGCTTGCTGATTTGCAGCACGGTCACCTGCAGCTGTGGAGTAAATAAAGGGATATTGAGATACTCCTATCCATTATATAGACTACATTAGCACGTCCAGCATATTTCATTCCTTGGCTACCTACTCAGTGGTGAGGCATCTCGCATGTCATGGCTCTCCTGGAACCATTGGTTCAGTAGGTCCTGCTTCCATCTCTTCAGGTATGCATGGTGGTGACGGACCTGCTCACCAGTCCAAGGGATGCCTGTGGCACTGGTGAGATCATGAGCTAACCGGTTCCAAGCCTCTATTTTGTACTCCATCCCTTGGAACTGGCCCTGCAGGAGTCTTGACTCATGACGGTGGACAAGGAGCCAAACCATGTATTTCGACTCCTCAATGCCCCAGCGTTGTGCTCTAAAGTGAATACCCTCTCCAGCACCAGACATTCTGAATACAGATGGCAGCTACAATCAGTTATGGCGAGTATTCCTGCCTATGGAGCTTAAATATGCCGAATTTCCCGCACTTTTTGGTGATTGGCCATTTTTGAAATTTCTCAGCTGACTGCAGACCTGCTTAGCAATGGTTAACCTTCCATTTATTAGTATATGTATGTTAACAGTGCATATTTATCCTAAACTGTTATGGCTTAGTGGCTCAGTGCTTTGACTGTGGTGCATAGTGTCCCAGGTTCAAAACTTGTCATTGCTTTTTATTTTACAACTGCCCAGGCAGGCTAGGGGGTGTGGCTGTATTTAGCCAACTTTGTTCCACGTTAAGCTACATTGCCCTGAGGTGTGCTGGTTAGCACGGTGAACAGCTCCGTGCAAACCTATTGCACTAGGTAAAGCACTACTTAGCTATGGGCAAGTATATTGCACTTGGTAAAGCGCTGCCTAGCTATGGGCAACTATATTGAGTTTGGTAAAGTGCTGCCTAGCTATGGGCAACTTTATTGCCCTGGGTAATACACTGCTTAGCTACGTGCAATTAGATGTCAGGATACTTGTTATATGTGAATAATATACTTTTTGCTCACTGACACATAGGCCATTTCCATGCATTTTAGTAAAATTTTATTTATATATGTCAGGGATTATTTCATATACTACTTTAAAACATGAAATAGAAAGGGGTGTGGTGGGACTCAAACCATGACTGCCTTCTCTTTGGGTGAAGTCTCTACCACTACGCTACTGCTATTTGGCTTAATTTGCATAAATAGTTCTTATATGCTCTTTGATGTCATCATTGCTAACTGTGGCTAAGCAATGGGCACACCCGCGCAAATACGGGCAGCTATATCGGGAATTATAAAAAAATATACAAATTTTACTTTTTACAATTTGAAAGGAGTTTAGCATGTGGGGATGTGTAATGTTGGGTTTGTTGACATTTGAGCGGACTCGCTCATGTGTGTTGATGTTTCACATATCTGACTCTTGCAGGGGCGTGGACCTTTGAAGTACTCGGCAGTCAGACACACCCCCTGCCTTCCTGCATGGTCCGTGTTAGACTTGAGGATGAGTCAGCGTGACCTCATGAATATGCATGGAACGCTGACGTCATACTGTTCAACTGCAGTTTCCGTGTAAGACTTATTTAGTCTTACACTGAGGATTACTGAATCCGGGGGATTATGTAGCCAAGTGTAACTTTTTAACACAGGTCAGTAGTCATGCTGAAGTGTGTAGAATCACCATACTAATGATTTATTGCAAGTGTTGTTCTCCTTTATGCATGCATAACAACAGTTAATCTTCTTCTTCTTTCAGCTGCTCCCATTAGGGGTCGCCACAGCAGATCAACTGTTTCCATTTCTTCCTGTCCTCTGCATCTTGCTCTGTCACACCAACCACCTGCATGTCCTCTCTCACCACATCCATAAACCTTATCTTAGGCCTTCCTCTTTTCTTGTTACCTAGCAGCTTCATCCTTACCATCTTCTTCCCAATATACTCTGCATCCCTCCTCAGCAAATGTCCAAACCAATGTAATCTTGCCTCTCTGACTTTGTCTCCAAACCTTCCAACCTGGGCTGACCCTCTAATATACTTATTCCTAATGCTGTCCATCCTCATCACACCACCTGCAAATCTCAAAACATCTTCAACTCTGCCACGTCAAGCTCTCACTCCTGCCTTTTTGTCAGTGTCACTGTCGCCAACCCATATAACATAGCTGGTCTCACTACCCTCTTGTAGACCTTCCCTTTCACTCTTACTGGTACTCATCTGTCACAAATCACTTGTGACACTCTTCTCCACCCACTCCATCTTGCCTGTACTCTCTTCTTCACCTCTCTTCCACACTCACCATTACTCTGAACTGTTGATCCCAAGTATTTAAACTCATCCACTTTCACCACCTCTACTCCTTGCATCCTCACCATTTCTCTGTCCTCCCTCTCATTCACACACATATATTCTGTCTTAGTCCTGCTGACCTTCATTCCTCTTCTCTCTAGAGCATATCTCCACCTGTCCAGGGTCTCCTCCACCTGTTCCCTACTCTCATTACAGATCACAATGTCATCTGCAAACATCATAGTCCACGGGGACTCCTTTCTGATCTCGTTTGTCAACCTGTCATTTACCATTGCAAATAAGAAAGGGCTCAGAGCTGATCCTTAATGTAATCCCACCTCCACCTTAAACGCATCTGTCAGTCCCACCACAGACCTCACCGCTGTCACACTACCCCCGTACATATCCTGTACCACTCTTACATACTTCTCTGACACTCCCGACTTCCTCATACAATACCACAACTCCTCTCTAGGCACCCTGTCATATGCTTTCTCTAAATCCACAAAGGCACAATGCAACTCCTTTTGATCTTCTCTGTACTTCTCCATCAACACTCTCAGAGCAATCATTGCATATGTAGTGCTCTTTCCTGGCATGAAACCATACTGCTGATCACTAATCATCACCTCCCTTCTTAACCTAACTTCCACTACTCTTTCCCATAACTTCATGCTGTGACTGATCAATTGAATCTCTCTGTAGTTACTACAGCTCTGCACATCACCCTTATTCTTAAAAATTGGTACCAAAACACTTTTTCTCCATTCCTCAGGCATCCTCTCACTTTCCAAGCTTTCATTAAACAATCTAGTAAAAAACTCCACTGCCATTTCACCTAAACACCTCCATGCTTCCATAGGTATGTCATCTGGACCAACAGCCTTTCCATTCTTCATCCTCTTCATAGCTATCCTTACTTCCTCCTTGCTAATCCACTGCACTTCATGATTCACTATCCACACATCATCCAACCTTCTCTCCCTCTCATTCTCTTCATTCATCAGCCCCTCAAAGTACTCTTTCCATCTGCTCAACACATTCTCCTTGCTTGTGAGTATGTTTCCCTCATTATCCTTTATCACCCTTAACTGCTGCACATCTTTACTAGCTCGGTCCCTCTGTCTAGCCAATCGATAAAGGTCCTTTTCTCCCTCCTTAGTGTCCAACCTTTTATACAACTCTTCATACACCTTATCCTTAGCCTTTGCCACCTCTCTCTTTGCCATGCACCTCATCTTATTATACTCTTGTCTACTTTCTTCATCTCTCTGACAATCCCACTTCTTCTTCGCCAACCTCTTCCTCTGTATACTCTCCTGTACGTCTTCATTCCACCACCAGGTCTCCTTGTCCTCCTTCCTCTTTCCAGATGTCACACCAAGCACCTTTCTAGCCATCTCTCTTACTAGCTCTGATGTAGTTACCCAGCTATTCGGTAACTCTTCACTGCCACCCAGTGCCTGTCTTAACTCTTCCCTGAACATCACGTCACAATTACCCTTTTTCAGTTTCCACCACTTGATCCTTTGTGCTGCCCTCACACTCATCCTCCTTTTCTTGATCACCAATTTCATCCTACAAATCACCATCCCATGCTGCCTAACTATTCTTTCCCCTGCCACCACTTTACAGTCTGCAATCTCCTTCAGACTGGTCCTTCTACATAAGATATAATTCACCTGTGTGCATTGTCCTTCACTTTTGTATGTCACACTATGCTCCTCTCTCTTGTTAAAATACATATTCATCACAGCCATGTCCATCCTTTTCTCAAAATCCACTACTATCTGACCTTCTGCATTCCTTTGCTTAACACCATACCTACCCATCACTTCCTCATCCCCTCTGTTCCCTTCACCAACATGCCCATTGAAATCTGCTCCAATCACCAGTCTCTCATCCTTGGGTACAGTCATCACCACTTCATCCAACTCACTCCAAAATTTTTCTTTCTCATCCATCGCACACCCAACTTGTAGAGCATATGCACTAACAACATTCATCATTACACCGTCAATTTCCAGCTTCATAAACATCACTCTATCCAACATTTTTTTCACCTCCAAAACACTCTTAGCATACTGTTCCTTCAGGATAATGCCTACGCCATTTCTCCTCCCATCCAGACCATGATAAAACAATTTGAACCCGCATCTGATACACCTAGCCTTGCTCCCCTTCCATCTCGTCTCTTGCACATACAATATACCAACCTTCCTTCGGTCCGTCATATCAGCTAGCTCTCTCCCTATACCAGTCATACTGCCAACATTCAAAGTTCTGTCCCTCACTATCACGGTCCTAGCCTTTACCTGCTTTCAGGTATGCCTTCCCCCTCTTCTCCTCCTTCGGCCAACATTAGCCCAATTTCCTCCAGCACCCTGTTGGCCAGCAGTACTGGTGGCGGTCATTTTTAACCTGGGCCTCGACCGATCCATTATGCATATCTGTACTGTTGTCTGCATGTATGATTTGGCAAAATTTTATGCTGGATGCCCTTCCTGATGCAACCCTCCCCATTTATCCGGGCTTGGGACCGGCACAAAGAAATGCACTGGCTTGTGCATCCCCAGTGGCTGGGTTTCAACAGTTAATATGAACTGCAAATATTGTATAAAATAAGAAATATAAGACATGCTACTAATTTAAATTAATTGAAATTCCATAATGTTTCCTGAGCTTTCAGTGTAACACTTCAGAAAGACAGAAAGAGAAATAATTCATTTATAGGTCTTGAAAGTATTGAATAGAGCATTTGAAGATTTAGCATAAAGTATTACAGTTACAGATGACAATAGTGTTTGACTAGTCTGGCAAATACTAGCCTTAGTTTGGTTTTCTCTGAACTAGTTGAACACATACACAGCCTACATCTGCAGTGCAACCCAAGTTTGCATTTAGACACTAGGGTAAAACTTTCAAAAGTGAAGTCATTTTTTTTTCAAAAGGGTTCCCTGTTGAAAAATTAGCTTAATTGCTGAGTATGAAAAAATTGAAAAGAAAGAAGAAAAATAAATATCAAAAATTATTTTTCACCTTTAAAGTTTTTTTTTTTTTTTTTTTGAGGGACCTCTGCTCCCTTGATTTGGGAAGTTTCCCTTCTGGATTTATTTAGGAATCTGCAGTGGTGGTGCTGCGGTAGCATTGTCGCCTCACAGTAAGACGCTGGCCGGTTCGATTTTCAGCTAGAGCATCTTCTGCGTGGAGACATGCGTGAATGGGCGTACCTTCATTGAAGGTTGTGCATCAGGGCTGGCAATTCGGCCCATAAAAATCAACTGCCAATCATTAGCGGACCGGTGTTCCTCTGTGGTGACCCCTAACTGGGAAAAGCCGAAAGACACAACAACCTTCTGGATTTATTTATACAAACCTGAAGATCCCTCAGCTTGGGAGAAAATAGAATATTTCAGGAAATAGCAATCTTGGACTTAGTATTAAGCTGGGATTTTCAGTCATTTACTCTCCACATTTCATGAATCAGTATTGTGAGTCCCACTTTTAAATGCATATCTTTCAAAACATTAATAAAGAGGTAATGTTATCAGCTGACTCAAGTAGTTAATATGTAGATGTATTTTGTATAATAAATGATATTTGGCTGCTTTATATCTTAAGAATAATATAGCACTACAACAAATGCAATCAGCTCTACAATGCAAACAGGGTCCACCATATCTTATCTTTACCTTCATGAATATGCATTATAAGTGACACTTTGACCCCATGCATTTATTGAAATGCTGCTTCATTTCAGGAATTCTTAGCTCTTTAGTATAGTGTTAGCAACCTCGACAAATTTATTTGGTGCCATGTCTGTCTGAGGAATGTTTTATTTTGTCAGGATGCTTACAAGAAATGTAAGATGTTACTTAATTTTTTTCTGATGTTATTATACCAGCCATGTGCTCAGAGTTCTGCAAACATTATGTCTATCCCTGTCCCTATTTCATTTATTGCTACAAGACAATTTAGTCTTTCTTCCTGAAATGAGTGCCACACTGCCTTATTTTTTAATTCTCACCTTATGACTACAATTTCACTGATGTCTCACTGTGTTTCATCCAAGGACTAGTTTAAGTGTTTGTTAGTCCTCCATTTAAAGCTGTTATATAGTAGGCTGGCTATTTCTGTGTATGACAGGTGTCGCTATCCTTCTAGATCAATCCACAGTCCCCACTGAAGTACGGTTACTTAGATGTGCATGAGTATATAAAATTGCATGTTAATTTCCTTTAATTCAAGCACCACAACATCATACATTTCATAAGCAGTAACTTTATATAGTTCAGATAAAGTCCTCCCCAAATCAATATCTATCTTTTATTTCTCTTGTCCCTTTCATGTCTGTAGAAAAACAAAAACAAGCAATCAAAATAAAAAAATAACTACATACCGAATTCAAAAAAAAACTTGCCCAAATATCATACAATCTAACACAGTGTGGAAAAAGTAATACTTTTGGTAAAAGAAATAAAACAATTCTGTACCTAGAACTGAAGACGCACAGATGTATCCTCAAGAGAATCATTAGCTTAGCTAAGATATGGAAAGACGCAATAATTTGAAAAGTAAATTAACCATTCAAATGATGACATTAGTTGCAGCCATATCCATCCGTCCATCCATTCATCCATGCACAACCCATTTTCCCATTTTTCACATGGGGTCAGGGAGTCACTCCAACAGTGACAGCCATCTAGAGCCAAGGTCCACACTTCCAGGTGGCTAGCCCTATCACAGCAGCCATATCCACATAAATACAAATAAAGTGAAAAATGCATAAAAACTTAACATTGAATCCTCCGGAAATACAAATATTACAATATGAAAGATATAAAACCTTAGACATTAGCATAATGCAATATATATTTCACCATGGTAAAATGATATAATACAAAGAGTAGGGAGAGAACAACAGATACAGAAACAAACATGTAATGCTATCAGTCATTTGTTTAGGCCAGGACATTTAAAGACATTTAACTTTTTGCTTCATACAAGAGTATAGTCATCAGGAAGGTAGAGTTACTGTGTATTCTGAAAGACTATACTTATCTTTACAATAGACTTCCTTGCACTCCTGAAACAAGTAAACTTGACACTGTTTTCAAAGTCTAATTTCTGAAGTCTTGGTAAAGGTACATACATAAAAATAAAGCAGCAAGTTGGCATCTATAAGCTGTTTTGATAAGCATAACAGTGAAATGGTCAGCATGGAGTTTGCAAAGGTGAAATTATTAAGGAGTGTTTACAGAAAGCTGTGAAAAAATATATTTCAATGTTTACATCAATAATGCAAAACTAGAATGTGATACAGTCTTGATAGAGGTACTGTACTGAAGCAGTGAGTGTTAGTCAAAAATGATATTAAAACATGTTGGGTAATGTGAAGACATGCTGAGATATAAATGCCCTTTTGCCAAAGCAATTATAACCATTACTTAGATTTTCATAAGGTAGCATTGTTGCCTCACAGCAAGAGGTTTTCCCATTCTATCCTCAGCTGGAGCACCTTCTGTGTGGAGTCTGCATGTGTTCCACGCGGTCGAGTAGTGTTCGAAAGACATGCGTAGAATGGGCTTGCCTTCGTTGAAGGTTGGGCATCGAGTTGGCACTTCGGCACCCATAAAAAAATCTACTGCCAGTCATTAGTGGACCGGAGTTCCACTGTGGCGACCCCTAACCGGGAAAAGCCGAAAGAAAAACAACAACATAAATTTCATAAAATCCATGTAACCTGCAAGCGAATAAATGGTGTCATCTTATATAAAACATTAAGGCACACATTGTTGCCACTAATACTTGCCATCTAACACAAATGGTTTGGTAGAAATATTGAGAAACTATTACATGCATAATTTACATAGACCCTGCAATATAAAAGGTATCCCCTCATGTCATACATCGTTGGAAATCTCTTGAATAGGTGAAGAATTCTCTAACTCATATCTTGGATCTATCTTGCACCTTACAGAGAAATAACCCTTTGTTGAAACATAACACTCTTATTTTTTGGCAAACAAAAATGCATTTTTAATAGATCTGGAAAATAAAAGCAGCATCTACAGGCAGAAATTTATACTAACACTATTGTATAGCTCATTGTCTACCAAAGAGATATTATAGTTTATAGTTTTTTGTAGCTCACATCATTTAGCAGATATTATAAAGCTAAAGAATATGTTTTTAGTACAGGATTTTGGAGAAAAGTTGTCAGGAAGCAAGTGATTTTATGGCTCAGAATAGCTCAAAAAGTAAAGGTGTTAACTAATGTCCTGCAGTTTAGGATTAAATGAGTTAAAGGATCCCGGTACGCAAGTCCAAAATCAGTCATTCTAAAGGGTCCAGTATATGTCAGTTTGGAATGAGATGGTAGATAAGACTTTATGTTTTGCCAGGTATGACCTACAGCTCTCATACCAGGGCTTCTACACACTGGCTAAAGCCTTTATTGCTCCCGTAATGCCATTTTAGGCAGAGTACTTCTGTAGGACATTCCTATATAACAGATTCAGACTCATATTTGGAAACACCATGGTAGCACAACTCAAACAAACAAATGGTAGCACAACTCAATGCTACGAATCTATTAGAAAGATACCAGAATTTCTGGCCCTTCTCCAACTTGAACATATTCTTATTTGTGCAGTTTCTCAGACTTTATTTCAGTGCAGTAATAGCGCTCCCTCTATACCAAGGTCTAATGTCTATCATGACGCAGACCTTTGGGCAACTTTTGGGAGGATCTATGTTTGTTAGAAATACCATTACCTCACATCAGCTTACACATGACCCTAATTTGTACCTCCTAGAGATCCAAATCACACTTAACAAGTCCAATTTGTACTTCACTGCTAGCTACAGATACACATTAATGTCCACAAGTATCATGAGAATTGCTATAACACCACTGAGGCATTAAATATCAAACCAAATACCTTCTTGCTTTAGGACTTTAATTACCCAGTTATTAATTATAACACTTAGTCCTCTAAAATAGTTATGGTCAGCAATTCTTAGAATTTGTTAATAACAATGTAGTGGATCAAGTTGTAAATCTACCCATTACAGATTCTAACATATTTTGTCTGGTCCTTATCAACATAGCAGACACCTTTAACCCACTCCACATCTCCTTATTCCTGTTTGATGTTAAATCTAACAACAAATTGTTCATTTTGTCTGTCAGGGCTATTTCTACTACTGTATCAACAAATAAGATCATCAAATAGGTCCATAGGTATATAACATGTTAATGGCTACTAGTGTCCTTAAAACACTCGCTGTGCAACCAAAATGTGACCCATGAATATGATTTATATTTGATTTATAGGTGTAGTTTACTGACTGCCTCTGTTCATCAGAGACCTAGGAGCCAGACCAGGGGTAAATTTCCAGTTAGCCATCATTTGGTCCAAGTAACACTTAAATAAGGATAGAGATGAGCTCTGCTTCACATGGATGAGGAGTCTGTTCCATAGAATAGGAATTCTTTGAGAAACATGACTGTCTCTTCAACATGTCCTATTTATGTTATAAGTAAAATCTGGGTCTTTTATTCCAGTAGTTCTGATGCTGGTTTCTTTTGCTGATGTGCAAAAGTGTCATCAAAACAGGGTCCAGGAATGCCTTTTATGCCAGGCAAGATCATCTCTCAGATGTATGTAGGATAACAAGTAACAAGATAGGGCTTTGAGACGATTAGCATAGGACATTGTGTTTACTTTCAGTATTCTTTTTGTAAGGAACCTTTGTGGATATTCCATTAGCTGCATGTGCCTGGTCAAGTACATACTGAAGGGGGCATTATACTCTAAGATGGGCCTGATGGGGGCTGAGTACAGTTGTACGATGACCACTCTGGTCCTAGATGCTATGCCTTTGCTTTTAAGTTGTGAAACATAGAAGGATCTTTTTACTAAATTGGACACGTGTTGGTCAAAGGCTAGGTGACTATCTACATGAGTCACGAGATCCCTGACTAGTATATCAACTTTTAATGGTGTTTTATTGATGACTTAGAATATGGGCAAACTGTGCATCAATGAATATTTTCCAGCAGGGTATATAAGTAATGTCCACTGAAAAAATGAGTCTGCCTCTTTATGGCAGCATATCAAGCTACTGTGGAGCTCAGACTGATAAAAACTAATGGCTGCCATTACTTACACTTGATAACAGCACTTTTGCTGTTTAGCAAATGTAAAAAAAAAAACAGAAAAAGTGTATATCTATGTGTATGAGTATGTTTATGTTTCTGTCTGCTTGTGTGAGTGAATGTGTTTATGAAAGAAGAGGAGACTGCGTGTGTGAGAGAGATCAACAGCGACAGAGAAAAACAGAGCAATACTGTGTGAGTGAATGCATGTATGAAAGCAGAGGAAACTGTGTGTATGTGTGTGTGTGTGTGTGTGTGTGTGTGTGTGTGTGTGTGTGTGTGTGTGTGTGTGTGTGTGTGTGTCTGTGTGACATCAAAATCGAGGGAGAGAGAGAGGTCTTATGTGCATAGCTCTCAAATGTCCAAATTTTAGCAGAATATCCAGATTTTTGCCTCATATTTTTTGTCTGTTTGTCATAAAATTTGAGGTTTTCTGAAGATTTGTGGCAAATCAGTGAGCAGTGAATTCACTAAATAATGACAGGCATTTCAGATTTAGGCTTTATATCTTTCAGAAAATGCATTATAATATTCCAGGTCTGTTCATATTAAAGTCCTTTTATTCTAGCAACTTTCTAAGTTTATAAGAGCAATATTTAAAATTTGCTCCTATTTTTGTGGCTTTGTCCCCCCATTATTTTTGGCTTTGTCTAGATTTTTTGTGCTAAGAGGTTAAGAGTTATGCTTGTGTGAGTGAATGTGAGTATTAAACTAAAGCAGACTGTATGTATATAACCTGTGTGTATGAAAAGCAGAAGAGATTGTGTATGAGAGAATGGGATCTTGTAAAATTGTTGTTTGACTTATTTACTTTTTTAACTACTATATTTTTTATATATATTTTTGATGGAAAATGCTTCCTCTAACATTGTTAACATATACTACAGAAAGTTTGAAACATTAAGCATACAATTGGCATGTAGTAGCATCACTTCCTTTATTTAGTTAATTGTAAGACACCTATTCCTAATTGGATGCTTGACTTAAGAATACATTACTTTGTGAATTGTGATCCACACGTTGATGGTGTCAGTTTGATACAGCTGCTTGATTGTTCTTCCATACACATTTGTCTCTCCCTTCAACTGTGTGCTTTTTGAAAACTGTGATCGTACTTCTTCTGTGGTGTCAGTGATTAGTGCACAGCTCTAGTGAATGTGTAGTTAGGTGATCAGGTGTTTAAATCCTGCAATGTATGGCTATATGAGTGTGCCAGAAAATAGTCACAAGCAGAGCTGGCTTATTCAACAGGTGTGATATGTATAACTCAACGTAATGGTAGTATTCACAGAGGGAGAGTATTTTGATCCCCAAGTGTTGTACCTCCTCTTAGAAATAAAGTATGCATTCATACAATCTGCTGAAGTCATCCCTCCTACTGTGTGCCTTCTGAAAATTATTATTGTTTCTGTTATATCAGAAATTAATATTGCTGTACTAGAGAGTGTATGTAATTGTTTGAATCTAGAAATGTGCAACTAGTAGTAGTGTGTCAGAAAATAGTTATTTGCAGGTCTGGCTTGCTCAACAGATATGATGTGAGTAATTCAACATATTTGTAACATTTCCATGGATACATGGATTTGTTCCCTCAAGTTCTGTTCCTCCCTTTTAAAGGAGGCCAAATGCATTCCAACATCCTGCTCATCCCTTCAACTGTGTGCTTTCTGACAATAGTGATATGAATTTTTCTGTGGCAGCAATTAATACACAGCATTATAGAGTGTGGACTTAAGTAAGCAGGTGTTCAATTCCAACAATGTGTAAGCAAAAACATGTCAGAAAATAGATACGGGCAAGGCTATCTGCTTAGAGAATGTGGACTTAGGCAGGTGTTCATATACTGCAATGTGTAACAAGTAAGAGTGTATCAGGAAACAGTTACAGGCAGGGCTGTCTTACTCAAAAATGCATTGTGAGTAATTCAACTTAGTGGTAACATTTGCATGGGTACTTGGGTTTGTTCCATCTATTGTTGTACCCATTTTAAGGGTGGTCACATGCATTTCAATACCCTGATTGAGTCTTCCCTTCAACTGTGTGCTTTATGACAATTGTGCTTTGAATTTTTCAGTGGCATTAGCAGACAATACACAGCACTAAAGATTGTGAACTTTGATAGGCAGGTGTTCGAATTCAGCAAAATATAACTAGCATCAGTGTATTAGAAAATAGTTGCAGGCAGGGGTGGTTTACTCAACAGATGTGACATGCGTAATTCAGTTTAGTGGCAATATTAACATGGGTCCAGAATTTTGTCCCCTCTAGTGTTGTACGCCCTTATAAGGGAGGTTGCATACATTCTGCCAAAGTCATCCCTTCAACTCTGCACTTTCTCACAACTGAAATATGACTTCATCTGTAGTATCAGCTGTTAATTCCCAACTATAGAGAAAATGTACTTAGAGAGGCAGGTGTTCAATCCGACACTCCAAGACTCATGTCAGTGTATACATAGCATCATTATTTACCAGGGAAAACATTCATGTTCATTCTCATTATATGGCAAAAACACTGAGAATTTACCTTCAGACACATAGCTATGATGACTGTCTCTAAAGGAAAGTAAGATCTGATGGTGGGAGGACAACAACAGTGATATTGACATTTACAGACATATCTTATATAAACCATCACAGCCTTCTCAGTCTACTGTAACCCTGATGTAATGTTTAGACTGTTGTCAGGTATGTTGAGAGTTGTGATCCACCAATTACTGATGTCTGTTTGCACAATGTTCATTTCCTTTGTCACTTTACCATACTGTGGTCACACTATCTTCAAATGAGTATTTTCTCACAGATGATGTGCAATAGTTCTGTGGAGACAGTAGGCTTTTGACAGAGATTCATGTCTGGCATACAGGGCATTGTCAGACTCCACTCTGATGGACCTCTTGCATATCCACAAAACAAACAGCACCAGATTAACTCATTCTAAAGACTTCAACCTTGCCTGTGATATAAATAGGACCCATTGGAGAGATAGGTATGTATCCCAGAGACTACCCTATCTATGGAATAGGCTCCCCATCCATGTGAAGCAGAGTTCCTCCCTAACCCAATTCAAGTGCAGCTTGGACAATTGGATGGTGAACTGGAAAGTCATCCTTGGTTTGGCACCTGTGTCTGTAATGGGCACAAGTAACCTGTAAATATAGGTTCATAGGTTCATAGGTTGGTACTAGGCTATCGGCCCTAGGGCCTATACAAGCCTAGCCATAACAATTCCCTGGGTATTTCTTCCCACAATATTTACTTACCTGGACCCCTGTCTAGCAGGGTGACTGACATGATCCCCAGAGTAAATTTCCTATCTCCCATCCAGTCATTAAGGTTCCTTTTGAACAGGGTCAAGAAGGCACTCTGCTTGACATGTATGGGCTGTCTATTCTAGAGTATGGGGAGTCTCTGGGTCAGGAACCTATGCCTCCAACATGTTTTGTTCATTGTGATGACAATGTTTAGGTCCCTGGAGCATGTGGCTCTGATGGATTGGGATTTCTTTAAGTGTAACATGTCCAACAGCTCTGGGTTTGACATGGCCTTGTATGTTAAGCAGAGATCGCCTCTGAGCAGATGATATGCGACAGAGTATAACTGGAGTTTTTTTAGTCAGTATTTCATCTCCCAAGCCCATGCTTACATTTATCAAGGGTATCAGAACTTGTCAGAGATTTGGGATGCATGGCTATGCTTAAAAAGGTCCTTGTGGTTGTTAGCCTAGTAAACGCCTATGAATCTATGAACCTATAAGATAATACACATGTGATTTGACCATGTGTTAGGTATGCAGGGTTTTAAATCCCATCTTGTATGTATTGCAACACTGTATAAAAAAATTGGAGATACACAATGATAATGTACTGCATGGGTGTGTTGTGTTAAATTCCAGCTGGATATGACACTTTTATGGGGTTTCCTGTTTGCTCCTCTGTGGGTTGTGCTCATGTTTAATACTGGCCATGTTCTTTCAAATACATACTGCTAATGACCTTCCTCCATATGTGTGATTTTTGACAGAAGTTGTACAAGTCTGTGGTGTTACTAGTTAGTGTAGCAAATCATGGTAATGTGATGTACCCAGGCAGAATTTAAATAGATGCTATTTTAACCTCTGGAATATTGACAGCTGCTATTATCACATGGTAACTTTAACATTTATGCATAAAAATGTGTTAATATGCTATGTCCATTTGATATCGGTTGTTGGTTTTCACTCCTTATCTGTGTTATACATATTTGCTTTAAGCATTTCACTTTCTAATAATCTTGACAATGTATGCCTACTGTGTATTCACACTTCCTCTGAACACCATCTGTTGGGGCATTCTATAGTCTTGCCAATATATTTTCAATAGCAATGTCAAGGGTAATTATACTGATGACAAATGAGTGCATTTTGTTTTTCTGGTAGGAGGTTGTTTGCTCTCCTAAAATGTATTTGACAGACCACTTTTTTTCTTGACTAGTCTGTTGGCATGTCTTGATAACATGTCACATTTGTGACTGTATCCTTACACAAAGTCATGAGTTCTATCCTAGATGTTTGCATTTTGTTTGCCTAATTTGTTTACATAATTTTCACTTGCTATGATCATCCCAGCTTGTCCACTTTATGCATCATAAAAAATTATAGTGTTCCACCTAATTTCATTTTATTTATTTATTTATTTAATTAATCATTTATTTTTGCCTGGCATATCCTTAAGGATCAGTGTCACTAATGACTAATGCTTTTGGTGCCTCACTTCATACTCTTCTGAAAATGCATGTTACTGCCAAGACTATTATTGCATCCAGTCTCACAATGTATAGTAGCACTATGTACAGGTTTCCCCTAATGTTGTGCATGTGTTCCCATATTATTTGTGTTTGTCCGTTAAGTATCACATCTACATGATTTCAATTAATACATAGTACACCTTCACCCTAACTTATCTAGTTGTTGCTAGACCTTTCCATAATCATGTATTCCTGATTTACTAGTCTGCACTTCTTGAATGCATGCACACTCAGTTCTGCTTCTCTGGTGTGCTGTGAGCATTTCTGTTAACATGATGAACACACATATAGATTGTGCACTTGCCTGCCATGATGTGGCCACAAGCCTGTGCTGTGTCTCCAGGTGATACTTTTTGTCATGCTGTGAGCTTTGTCAAATGCTGCTTATTGCATGAACATGATCATTAACATGCTGTTAATGAAACTCTGGGAACATTTTTGTTACTCATTATAGCCTATGCGCTGTGTCTGTCTATCTGTGTATCTATCTATCTATCTATCTATCTATCTATCTATCTATCTATCTATATGGACAGGTTCATAGGTAAGTACTAGGATAGCTGCCATTATGGGTCATTTTAAGCCTAGCAATTTTCCCATTTCAGTGCTTGAAATAACCTATCCTACTTGATCATAGACTGGCCTTACCATTCCGATAGTTGGTAGTTATATATTGCCCCTCATGAGAATAACTGAGGTCTTACCATAGAAAATCTGATGGGATAAAGCATTTAGGAGCTTACAATGTTTTTCTATCTATATACATACATCTCTCTCTCTCTCTCTCTCTCTATATATATATATATATATATATGTATGGGTTCACTTCAGTTCACTGAACTTTCAATTCACTGACTTTCATTTCACTGACACCATTTCACTGAAATTCATTTCACTGAAACTTCATTTCACTGAAAGTTCATTTCACTGACAACTATTATTAGCAATAAAATGGAATATTCCCCCTTCCCCACTGTAGTGCGACCCTGGAGTTAGAATATATAGTTAGGGGGGTGTGGGGGGCAGCCCCCCACTTCATTTCATATGATATTCTTACGTTTTGATATAATATTGCTTAGTAAAAGAAAAGTAAGTGGGGGGCTGCACTGCACCCCCCAATGTGGGGGGCTCTGCCCCCCACACCACCCTAACTATATATTCTAACTCCAGGGTCGTCGCACTACAGTGGGAAAGGGGGCATATTCCATTTACTTTGTAATAATACTTGTCAGTGAAATGAACTTTCAGTGAAATGAAGTTTCAGTGAAATGAATTTTCGTGAAATGATGTCAGTGAAATGAAAGTCAGTGAGTTGAAAGTTCAGTGAATTGAAGTGAACCCATATATATATATATATATATATATATATATATATATATATATATATATATATACATATATTAATAGTGCCATTAGTAGTGCAGGGTGAAGTCCTGAAGTAAATTTTTTGTTTCCCATCCATATATTTCAATTGCACTTTAATATAAACAGACCTGGAATTTGTTTGTGAATGGGGAGTCTGTTCCACAGCAGTGGTATCCTCGGTGAGATACACCTGTCCCTCCAAACCATTCTGCTGATGATGCAAAAGAGGTTTAGATCCCTATACCAAGCATTTCTGATGACATTTGACATGCTGATGTGTAATAAGTCCATCAGTAAAGGGTAGGAGGATGCTTTGCATGCTAAACACAGGTCACCTATTAGCAGTCTGTCAGACAACAAGTACAGTGACAGGGCTTTCAGTCAGACCATTTAGGACATGTTGTTTTGGCCTTGTAATCCTTTAAGCATGGTATCTCTGTGGGCATTCCAGGTTTTGCATATGTCTAGACAGTTACATGCCAAAGGGGGCTTTCAATTCAATGATTGGCCTAATGAGTAAAGGGGAGTAATGACTTCTAGACACAATCTAATTGTTTAGAAGCTGTACAATATAGACGGAATTTTTACAAAAAATAAACACATGTTGGTTAAAAGTTAGGTCACTGTCCACATAAGTTCTCAAATCCCAAACAACTGCATCAACTCTTAGTGGTGTATTGTCAATGTGGTAGTTTCCTAGAATAGATAAGTTCACAAACAGTACAATAATGCAATTTCTGGTATGTAGTTTCAGTCCATGAATTCACCACTTGTTTATTTGAGATAAACCTTCTTGCAGGATGGCTAAGTCATTTGGAGTTTCAATGACTGCTTCTACCTTGCAGATATCTGCAAACTTACTTAGCCAGAGTGGTTTGGTACTGGCTTTTACTTCATAAAAGTAGATGCCAGACAGGAGTTTTCCCAATGCAGAACTTTGAGGGAATCCACTGCCAACTGGTCTCTTTGAAGGTAACATCCCCTATTTTGATTATCTGCATCTTATCTGTGAGTCAGGTGGCAATTCAGCAGGTGGCATAGGTTTTTCACAGTTCAGTTAGCTTTTTAACATGCCTGAGTGAAAAATTGTGTCAAAAGCTTTGGTCAAGCTGAGGCATGTAGTGTGTACTATTGTGTTTTCATCTATTGCTTTGGTGACCTTTTCAAGAAAATTCAGCAGGTTGAGTAAGCATGACCTACCCTTGTCAAATCCAGACTGAGATGTGTCCAGTGTTTAGAGGTTCTCTATGTTCTGAGTTTTTAATTTTATGATAAGTCTTTCAGTGGCTTTGTGTACAAGGCTGGTCAGACTTATGGGGCTGCAATTGCCTGAGTCTGTTTGGGAAAGATTATAGCTGTTCTCCATTCACTTGGTATAATGAATGTCTAGAGGCTGAGACTGAAAGTGTTGCAAGGGGTGTGGCTAAATTGTGCTTCACACTACTTAAGATGCATCCAAGGATACTGAGGATACTGTCAGGACCAATCGATGCATTATTTTTAACTTTTGATAGCACTTCCAGGACTTGGTCTTATGTGATAGCTGAATGTGTACCAGCTTCAGGAATATCTAGAGGGAGAGATGGAGGGAAGAAGGGCCTAAATTTATAGCTAAGTTTATCAGCCATAGGTTCAGCCTCAGTGTAGATAGCATTGCTCACAAAAAGCTCAGCACATTGCTGCATCATGCTTCTGAGATTATGAGCATAACATAAAAATGTCATGTGATTTCTTTGGCTTGGGTAGCTATTTTAGAATTAGACTTGGCTTTGGTGGATTTTACTAAGCTCCTGAGTTACTTGTTTATTTCAATGACAAGGTCTCAAACATTTTGGGAATTACTCTTGTTACATTTGTTCAACATTTTCTTACTTTTATTGTAAAATGTGTTGATATTATAGTTCCACCATGTGGGTTTCTTTCTGGGGTTTGACTGCAGTTCTTCCTATGGGATTCAGCAACATCTCTGCAGCTGTTTACATGCTGGTAAAGTGTGGTATGATGTGTGGTGTACATTTCTGCATATCCAGTGGAGCTAACTGGGTTTGGTGGAGATTCGAAGCTTCCTATAATATCACTTATGAGTAGGTAGTTTGTTCTAAAGGTACCTTGGCTGCGAGGGATCTCTGGTTTCAGTTTTATTTCGGAGACTGATTTATAGTCTGACCTAACAAGTGCTAAAGATAAGCATGGGATGGTGCAAGATGTTCCCCTATTAGTAAGGACACGATCTAAGATATTATTCCACCTAGAGGGTACCTAGTGGGTACTGTGATTAAGTGTTCCAGTGTTTTTGTACTGACAAAGTACAAGAAACTTCTGTACTTGTGCACTAGTGGTGGTGAAGGTGTTCATAGGTTCATATATATTATATATCTATATATCTATACATCTATAGATAGACAGACATAGAGAAATAAAACACATATACATATACATATATGTAATTATTTTATAAAACAGTGTGCACTCACATAAACAAGCAAAACTATTGATTTGAAAAGATCGAATTACAAAACAGTTGAAAATTATATATACCAATTCCAAGATCGAACAATAGCAGGAAAGGATACATTCCCATTCTTTGCTGCTCCATTATCTTACACACAGCAGCTAGCATTAAATTAACTGATTCTCTTAAGATGAAACCAGCTAAAAAGAAAAGTTTAGTATTACTAAGGTTTGGTCATATGAAATGTGTGTGTGCACGCGCGTGTGTGTGTGTGTGTGTGTGTGTGTGTGTGTGTGTGTGTGTGTGTGTGTGTGTGTGTGTGTGTGTGTGTGTGTGTGTGTGTGTGTGTGTGTGTGTGTGTGTGTGTGTGTGTGTGTGTGTGTGTGTGTGTGTGTGTGTGTGTGTGTGTGTGTGTGTGTGTGTGTGTGTGTGTGTGTGTGTGTGTGTGTGTGTGTGTGTGTGTGTGTGTGTGTGTGTGTGTGTGTGTGTGTGTGTGTGTGTGTGTGTGTGTGTGTGTGTGTGTGTGTGTGTGTGTGTGTGTGTGTGTGTGTGTGTGTGTGTGTGTGTGTGTGTGTATACTTACCTTACAAAACAGCAAATACCCGCATGAACAAACAAAAAATTTTGATCTAAAAAGATCAACCACACTGCAACTGCTAATTATATATACCAATTCCAAGATTACACAACAGTGGGAAAAGGACAATTTCATAGTATTTGCTGTTCAGGATTTCAAGCACAGCAGCTGGCATTAAGAGAAATCAGTGTCTTAATCCAAAAGCAGACAAATAGAAAAGTTTGATATTTCAGATATTCACTCTTATGTCACTTAATATGCTGACAAGAGATAAAAATGACTACAACCACAAAAAAACTAACACATACAGAGAGAAACTCAATAGGCAATGGCTTCTGCCCTCCCAACAGCGCTGGCATCCAAAACAGTGACTTTGTACTTAGATAAGTAGTAAAGAGCACCGATGCAAACTCTGTATGTACCACTGTTCCAATCACTGTCATTGAATGTTTTCCCTTTAACTGCTGTTGGATTAAAGCTTTCATTGCAAATTATATGGCTTGTCATATGAAAAATAGATAAGTATATAATAATTGTTACTACTATGTATAACATAGATCTGATGATGCTCTAACAAGGTCAAAAGTGTTCATCTTTTGTTTTGACTTAATAAACAATGTTTTAAACAGGTAATATCAGTTTGAATCATGTTTTGTTATATTTAATAAGAATGCAAAGTGAACAGATCTTACATAAGACATTATGACAACAGTCCATTTTAGTAATTTGTATGCTGATATAATTCCTATACGGTTATTTTCCATTTTTTTAGCTTTGTTCTTCCTAAGTATGCACTACTTTTTTGGCCAGAAAACTGCACATCCTCAGACCGGGTTATATTGTCTGATTCTGCATTAGTACTGGTTATTCCCTGTCCGACCAGGTCAACTTCCAAGTAAAAGGATTGGTTCACTGGCTTCTTAGGCCGTAACTAGAGGAATTTTCTTCCAACTATTACCACTGAATCAGATTTATACCTGGACTTTCAACAGAACCCTTTCTCAGAATGAAGACAATCCATCCCAACTTGGCAAATGAGATGGACAACTCTCCTACAGGTCTCAGCAATGACCAGGGTCTTCATTAGAGTATCTTTCACCTATTACAAGCTCCGTGTTTCAAAGGGAATTTATTTAATTGCAGCACTACAGCCCAGGATCCCCCTAAAAAACGATTTATTTATTTATTTATTTATTTATGTATGTATTTATTTATTTATTTAACATTTGTTTACTGGGAAAGTCCGACTTGGAATGAGTCAATTTTCAGCAGAGGCTCCAAACATGTTTTTGTAATGAAAATGAACATCTTGAAATAAGTATGGCACAACAAGCTCTGAAAAGGCTGAAACCATAATGCAGAACAGATACATAGCTGAAAAATAGGCACAACCAAATTGACTTATTACAGTTACATCTGTATGTACCCCCTCTCCAGCCAAGAGCAAAAAAAAAACAAAACAAAAAAAAAAAAACAATGCATGTTCCTTCTACAGGCACACCAACCAGATTATGCATGAGACACTCCCCACTCAAGATCCAGCTGTTCAGGTCCAATTTCGGTGTCCCTGCCCCCAACCTTTCTTCAAAATACCCTGCCTGCATGGAGTGCTACAACACTCGTGCTTTAGTTTAAAAAACATAATTTCTCCTTTCTAAGCAATAACAAACAGCTTGCTAAAAATGTAGCAAATAGTTACTATAGCTTATACCCTGCCTGCAGGGAAGACTACAGTGTTCAGGTTTTAGTTAAAAAAAGTATTTTGTACTATAATAAACTGCCCACTGCAATGTAGCAAGCAGTTACTACAGCTTGGACCTCACAATGAGAGCTATAGCACTCACATTTGACTGAAAATGCAAACACAAATGGAGAAAATCAACAGGTGATGGCTTTTGCCCTCCCACAGCCATGACAACCAACATGATACAAATTTTGGATAGTCATAATCTCCTAGCAGGAGTCACACTGGCACAAACTACAAGACTTATCTGAGATAGTCTTCAAGATGCATGAATAAATATAGCATAAGAGCTTTACAATACACAGCAGGATTTTTCATTGGTCAGCAAAGCATTCCCACTAGAGAAATCTTCACAGGAACAGCAACTGAGGAGAGCATCACAAGTATGATTTCAGCAAGAAACACTCATTCAGCAGAACAAGACAAAAACTTACAGAAGAGCCCCTGCCTCATGGAATGAAATGTCAGCCAGAGAAGGCAACAAGGGATTTCCAGGAAACACACATTAAAGGACAGTACCCAGTAACCAGGATCGGACAAACACAAATCACACCATCCCTCCACAAACATGCACAAGAACATCTGGACATCCAGGACACCACTAATGAACACAAGAACCAAAGAACGGGAAAAAGGGCTCATCTTTATTCCACATGACAGAAGCAACCTTGTCACCACAGTCATTTACCTTAAGTTGTTTGGTAGAAAACTCAATCTTGAATAGTTTTTCATAACAGAGAAAAGAGAAGCAGGCAACTTGGAGAAGGAAATGCCCTTGGGACAGTACAGCAAGCAATGAACAACAAGAGCAAATGGAGGAAACCTATCACTTTGTGCCCCCCACTTCTCCCTACAATCTGGGCATATAAAGAGAAATGTGAGAATGATATATGTAGAATTCTAGCTAAAACTTGCAAAGGGACATTTTATATGCTCACACAAGAGCTATCAGCTCTAAACCAACTCAGAGTAGGCAAGAACGATTATGAAAGCAGATGAAGAGTGGTGCATCTTCATCACAGACACAAAAATATGCAATCAAAAAATTGAAGAGATGCTAAGGAATAAGAATTTCTACAAGAGGATGGATATTGAACAAGTCATGAAAGCTTACAAGGGCATTGATACCAAACTGGCTAAGCTTAACTCAGAGGGAATTATAGACAATGGTTCAGCATTTCTGACAATCCCCCTCCCTAGGATAACACAACTTTGTACCATCCCCAAACCTCACAAAAAGTGTGGATGACCCTCCTTATCAGCCAGCAGTTGCAGGAGGTGGTTCATACACTGAAAATATATCCGTTTATGTGGAATTTAAGATTAAAGACCTTGCTAGGAGTGCTCCTGTCGTCATTTTGGCCTCACCCGATTTCTTGAAAAAAAATCAAAGAAATAGAAATACAACCCGAGATGATACCAGCTATGACTTATGTGGACATCCTGTACACTGTTCTTCCCTATAACTACTGTATTGATGCTGTGAAAGTGCACATGGGCTTAAGGACCAACACCAACCATAGAGAAATTAAAGCTATTGAGAATATGCTGGACATCACACCATCATCTACTTTTACTTAAATAAGAAATGGTACAAACAGACAAAGGAGTAGATGGTGCCAGACAACCCACAGTGAGGAGACGGAGAAGAGTGTACAGGCCCAGGGTCACCTACCACGGGTTACATGAGCTGGCAATAGTAGAGTGCTATAGAGTGGACAGAGACCTCCTGCAGCAAATAGTGGAGCAGTGCAGGCCACGCCTCACACACAGAACCAACAGAGGGGAACCCATCCCAGTAGAAACCAAGGTATGTGTTGGCCTAAGAATACTAGCAACAGGTACCTTCCAGAGACCAACTGGTGATATGATGGGGATATCACAGGCATCAGCCACCAGGGTACTGCACCAGTTCCTGGATGCCATGTCAGCACATGTCGGTGATCATGTATATTTCCCCAATGCCCGTGAGGTATTGGCTAGCAATATGCGTCTCTTCCAGCAAATAGCGGAATACCCTGAGGTAGTGGGTGCAATAGACTGCACGCACATACGCATCAAAGCACCAGCCGGTGAGCGGGGTAGGGCATACATCAACCGCAAGGGCTTCCCCTCCATCAACTGCCAGGTCATATGTGATGCCAAGAGCATAATAATGAATGTGTGTGCTGGCTGTCCTGGGAGCTACCATGATTCCCACATCTGGCATTTGACGCAGCTGTACCAGACATTTGCCAATGGGGACATCCCGCATGGACACCTAGTGGTGGATGCAGGTTATGCACTGGAGCCGTGGCTGATGACACCCATAAGAAACGCACACACACCTGAACAGGAACGCCATAATGAGGCACACGCACAAACACGTAATGTAATAGAGCATGTGTTTGGGCTGCTCAAGTCATGGTTCCGGTGTCTGGACACATCTAGTGGAGCCTTGCAGTACACACCAACTACATGTACCCAAATTGTCATGGTATGTGCTATGCTACATAATATGATCTTGCGAAAACAGCTTCAGCAAGACCAGCATAGGGCTGGGCCAAACAGTCCCCCACCATTGCCAAGGCCATCACAGGCAGAGCATGACTCGGAGGAGGAACAACCTGAGCCTGCCCCAGTAGGCAGAAGGAGGTGTGCCCAGTATGCCCTGGCCTTGGCAAAGAGACAACGCATAGCACATACACTGGCTCAGTAGGAACCCTGGGAATGACACCCCCTCTGACTCACTCAAATAATAACATGGATGCCTACAATGACATGATCTGCTCACAAACATGTACAGGGAAGTGTCATATGCGCATCCGACAGAGGCAGCCCTGCAGCACCACCTGAGGCATGAATGCTATGTGTTAAGTAATGTAACACCATGTACTATATGCACACCTGAGGACCTTGACTAACATCCTACCCTCACCAAGCATCATGCCACAATATGACAATGAGATGATCAAGTGCAATAATTGACTGAAGTATCGCAGTTAGTTAAAGGGGATCCAGTGTGTGCCAGTCTGGGATGACATGCTGAGCATGACATGATGCTCCACCTGCTAGGACTGGCGTGCACCTATCAGTGCAGGCCGTATGGATACTGGCAAAGGCTGTTGTTACCCACAGTGTGCCCTGAATGGGTAAGGCTCAAAACACAAACCTATCTCCATAGGTATCAGAAGGGATAAGAATAAGATAAGGGATAAGTCAAAACAGCAAGATGCATGCAGTCTAAACTCACCCAGTATGGAGAATGTTGATATCTGCGCTGTAACAGAAAACTGAGTCAAGGCTCACAACAGCACCCTAACACTACCAGGTTACACCTCATACTGTGCTGTACAGCCTCAAAACATGGAACAAGCTACAAAAGGAGGGTGACTAGCAAGAATTGTCAAGGATAACCCCACCCCCATGTTGGTACCACAACAAAAAGCAGCATGGACTAGCCATGGTCAAGTAACAGTGGCTAAAACCGCCCCCAGTTTATAGCCTGCTACAGACTACTGTCCCAACACCAGGAACTGCACCTGGCCTATACTGGAATACATGAATATATCAAGTCCTCCAAACCACATTATATTGGGTGACTGAAAATACCCAGACATAGACTGGGAGCATTATACTAGCTCCAACAGTGTAGGAGAAAAGTCCTAGAATCCATAAACCAAAAGGCCCAGGAACAACGTACCACTCCCACAAGAGGGGTAAGCATACTGGATGTGATAATCAGCAACATGGGTACTGGATGGCAAGATGAGAAGTGTATTGCTCACTGGTAAAACCAGACCATAGAGTAATCACACTGGATATACAAATCCTGACCACAGTCCCTGGCCAGAAAACCACAGTGGAAACATGTGTAAAGCAATATTTGCACTCCTCCAAACTGATGTGGAATCCATTAAAGGTCCTGTGCAGGTGCAAAATATAGGCCACACCTCAGAACCTGTAATACAGCCATTCCATGAACACTGCCAGGAATGCTTGGATTATGCAATCCTAAATTAAAACAAGACACAATGCCATACACACAGGCATCTGGCATGGTGGACACCAGCCATAACCAAACCATGCAAGAGAATGAGGAAGCTACTACATGATAGAGCAAACATAAACAATTAAGTAATCACTGATCAGTAGTATGGCAATAAAATCTGTCCACACATACAATCCACTAAGGCCAGCCACAACAAGTTGAATCTGTGAATCCTGAGGCAATGTTACACCTGCCCCAAGTACACAGACAACCCCCAACTCCACCCAAGAAATACAAATATATGTGAGAGATGCAACCATCTATCCAAACTGGAGGCTGAGCTCCCTCAACTCAGTACCCCCAAAACTAGTCAGGAGGAGAAGGTAACCACACACACCACAAACACAGTCCCACATAGACCTATCACAACTGCAAACCAAACACATAAACACAGAAAAACATTCCCGGAGGCACAAATTACAAACACAGCACACCAACAGAGGCCTCTAAAGCAGACACCCAATCAAACAACCTCCAAACATAGCACATGCAACACATAGTACACAAAGCTGGTGTGCCAAACAGTCACAGGCCAGAAGGAGAAACAACATGCCTGATACAGTTGTAATAGGTGACTCCATAGTCAGACACACTGCTGTCCTGCACACCAGACTGAACAAGGGAAAGGGTACAGTAAGCTGGTTATAGGCTGCCACAATACGCCACATAACAGAAGTTTGCAGGTCACTCCAAAGCAAGTAGAAATATGATGCAGTCATAGTCCATGCTGGTGTGAATGACCTGAGATGTACCTCCCTAGACTACATGAAAAGAGACATAGATGAGCTCTCTGATTATGTAGTCCAGGCCGGTATGACACTTACCATTTGCAGCATCCTACCCTTAATAAGAATAATGCCACAGTACGAACACGGAATGATCAGTCATAGCAAGTGGCACACTTACTGGTGTCACTCCAAGGGGATCCAATGTCTGTCTGCTTGGGATGTCATGCTTGACAAGCCACGCAGCTGTTCTTGGGATGGCTTGCACCTGTTACCCCTGGGCATCTGGATAATGGATAAGGCCTTTGCCACCTCCATAGAGCCTTTTGCAGGCAAGGCTAAAAAGACTGATCCACCACCCTAGAAAACATAAGTGGAAAGAAACATAAGGGTAATGCTGACCAATGCCAGATGTGTAAACCCCAATATGCATGCTCCCAAGGCCATCCCCAGTATGGAGAACATCGATGTCTGTGCAGTGACAGAAACCTGCTGCAAGCCTCCTGACAACACACCAGCACTACCAGGTTATACCACATATCATGTGTCATGGCCCCAAAATGTGGAACAAAACATAAAAGGAGGGTGAGTATCCATATTCAGCACAGACACCCATACGTCCAGGTAACTGGCAATGCACAAGGCATTGGAGTCCACCCATGTGCAACTAACTGTAGGCAAGACCTGTGTACAGCCTGTAGCATGCTACAGACCACACTCTCACACACAGGAACCCCACCCAGCTGTCCTGAAGACACTGGACAGTATGAATGTCCCACCAAATACCAAACAAGGTACCACAAATTACCACATAGGTGGTAAACCATTATGTATGGAAGGAGTAACCAGGGACCTAGGGACACAAGTGGACAGTAACCTGTTATGTGACACCCACATTGCCAATGTGGCTAGGAAGACTGTCTACATTTGACACCGTATCAGGAAAGGATTCACATCTACATCAACAGAGGTCATTGTGCCCCTATACTGGTTCTCTTATCACACCCATAATCTAGTACAATGCCTCATATGGGATGTACCTTACCTGACACCTGCAGCAGTTAGTAAGACCTCAAAGGTACCTCACCAAGAGGATAAAGGGTCTCAAATATATGTCATATGCTGCCTGGCTGTAGACACCCCAGCTGAATGCAGTCACATACTACCTACACAGAGGCATTGCATGCCTGTTGTAGAAGGCCATGCCCAACACAGGAGTAATGGACATGCTCCACCCCAGAAAACTCAAAGCCATTGGAGCTGTGAGAGTGAGAGATGTCAACCTCAACAAATAATGAAATAGGATGTGCTGGTGGGACAGATACATAATCCAGAGGCTCCCCACACCCTGGACCAGAATCCCACTCCATGTTAGGTAGAGCCCCTCACTGACACTCTTCAACAGGAATCTTGCCAAGTGGATGGATGATTGTAGAGTTACACTGGGGGTCTTCACTGTGTCATGTCCAGACAGAGGCACAGCAAAGCAAATCATAAATGGCCATAATATTCACATAGCAAGGGGTGGCAAAAGCCACACACACACTCTGGCTAGGCTAACAAATGCCCTAGGGTGGATAGCCTAGTATGAACCTATGAACCTATGAAGATACAAATTGTACAGGACACTAAGGAAAATCCCAAGGCTTTCACAACTGATGGTAGGAACCATGTTGGGAATTCACAGATATGCTCTGAATTACACAAATATCACAAACACACACACATATTGCCAACATACATCCTGACAGGTGCAGTGCAACCCCCCCCCCAAATTCAGAATATCTATCCCAGCAGACTACTGACCCCCTGACATTGCAGATGATGAGGTAACAGCCAGCATCTACAAAGCAAAACACACAGCAGCAATGGTATGAGATGGTGTCCTGGGCTTAGTGCAACATGGACTCCAAGATGAATGGAATGCCAAATCACACTACTGCTCAATGTCCGCCTTACCACAGAATATGTACCCAAAGAGCAGTGTACAACAACAGTGGTCCTTCTCAACAAAGGTGTTGCCTGAATGGATACTGAAAACTACTACCCCAGAATCCTGAGAAGCACGGTCTGCACAGCTATGGAAAGGATCAGCATGTACCACAGACATAAAGATATTGTGGACCTACTGACACCGGACCCTACCCAGTGTGGCTTTCTTAGGTGCAGATCCTGCCCCTAAACATGTTTGACTCAATTGAAACAGTCATTAAGGTCATTGATGAGGGCAATGTGGTCCACACAGCGTAGTTGGACCTTGCAAAGGCTTCTATACAATACTCTATATGTTCATTATAGATAAGCTCACCAGCTTAAATATAAACCCCTATGTCAGTAGAGGGGTTGCAAACCAGACCAACGACAGAACACACATGGTCAGACATGCTGCAGCCATGTCAGACTACAAACCAGATATAACTGGCATCCCACAAGGCTTGGTCCTGGGATCTCCCTCATCTGGTATATATGCAGAGGACTACAAACTGCTCACCACATATGATCCACCAGCTGACACAAGCATCCCACAAAAGGGCCACATAGAAACAGACAACTGGTGCCATAGCCATGTCAGCAAGCTAATTGCAGAAAAGTGTATAGTCAACCCCCCGTGGATATACAGTAAGTGCCCACCAATTACCACATAGGTGTTAACCCATTATGTAGTTAACATGTAATGAGAGACCTGGGGACACAAGGTGATAGCTATCCTGCATTATACAAACATGTGCTGTAGTGTTTACAGAAACATACCATATACCCACCTAATCATGAAGGTTGTCAGATCTAGATAAGGGGAGGTCATTGTGGCTCTGCAGTCATCCTTCATCAGTGGTACAATTGACTACAATAGCCCCTGTGGGATGTACCTCAGCAGACACCTCCATCAACCGTAAAGTCCCCAACAGTACCTCACCAGGAGTATCAAAGAGCTTGCACAGATGCCATGTGTTGCCTGTGTTGCTGGTATCAATAAACATGCTGCACCTTGTACAATCTGAATGGCAGTGAGCTATGCACATGAGAGACCTGAACCCCAGCACTGACTTACATAGGACAAGCTGTACTGCATGATCCATAACACAGAAGCCACCCCCACCCATGAGTGAACTCCCAGTACAGGCTACCCATAGAGTCACTTATCAATCTTCCTCAATAGGAATCTTGATGAGTGGATGGGAGATGGTAGCTTTATCCTGGATATCACTGTCATGTCACAGGTAGACAGAGGCACAGTATACTAACCATGACACATGTCATGGCAAACTCCACTTACAATGTGTGTTGAAGGACAAACACACTCTCCAACTAGCATTAGACATGGACTAGGGCACATCGCTAGTGTTTGCAAATGTACACCTATGTTGTGGAATACACTACCAATGTTGGACAAGCCTGGTTTAAGTAGTTCATATCTGAACAGAATGCAACATGGTCAGATGTACCCAACTGGCCCCTAACCAGGGTGTTGTGCTCACTATTGAAATGCAAAGCAGTGATAGCACTAAAGCCCAGGATACTGTCCACCACAGTCAAAGTACTACCAGTACACTATACAGTACTACAGTGTTAGGTCAGTGTGAAAGGATGTTGACAACTGTATGTAAAGTATCCCATGCAAACACTGCAGGCACAGTATAATCCTGTTGTGTTCACACCCAAAGCAGTTGTACAGTAACTACACAACATGACACACAACACACAACCATAAACGGGTGATATTTGTTGAAGTTCACACTCATCCACAAATGTGGTGGGCTGTAGAGTCCAACATATGGAATGCTCACACTGGGCATGCTCACACACTTTGATAAATGAGACATATGTCAGACAACATGCCTTGGGAAGGCTGAACTGGGCATGCTCACACACTTAGGCCAAATCTCAGTTTAGCAGTTGGACACACATATCTGGTATTTTTACGTGTTATTCCAGGAACCAACCACATTACAGCAGTCTGCCCAGTGCACACAGTTAAATGACTACAGAGACATACGTGATATAGTGGATCCCTCCCATATGCAAACATCTTCCACAGATGCACAAGTTGTTCATACAAACAGGGAATGCTATGGCAATAAAGATGTGCAAACAGTCTATCAGCAACAAATAATGTGCATTTGACAATTAAACATATGGGTGTAGAGGTCAACACTAGGCTGTTTGCCCTAGGGAATGACAGCTTAGCCAGAGTGTGCTTGGCGTCTGCCTCCCCACAGGATGCACATTCCCCTTTCTAAACACTGATGATGTCAGCACCCTATAAGTACAGCAGAAGAAAAGAAACCTCCCAATAATGCGAATAGCATGCTCTGCTAATGCGTCCATCACAAGTGTCATAACAGAGTTAGATAGGGGTTGGAATCCTGCAAATGCTCAGTGTGTGAGTGAGTGGGGTTGGTGTGTGTGTAAATCTGTTGGAAAAAATGTCCCTTTTGGCAACTAGGAAAACACACTACAGGATGCACATTCCCCTTTCTAAACACCGATGATGTCAGCACTCTATAGGTATAGCAGGAGAAGGGAAACCTCCCAGAAATGCAAACAGCGCGCTCTGCTAATGCATTTTTTACAAGGATCATAATATAGTTAGGTAGGGGTTTGAATCCTGCAAATGTTCAGTGAGTGAGTGGGGTTAGTGTGTGTGTGAGAAAAATGTCCCTTTTGGCAACTAGGAAAACACACTACAGGATGCACATTCCCCTTTCTAAACACCGATGATGTCAGCACTCTATAAGTATAGAGGGAGAAGGGAAACCTCCCAATAATGGGAATAGCGCACTCTGCTAAGACATCCGTCTCAAGTGTTATAATATAGTTAGATAGGGGTTTGAATCCTGCAAGTGTGTGTGTTTGGCTGAGGGGGGTTAGTGTGTGTGAGGAAAATGTCACTTTTGGCAACTAGGTGAACAGACTACAGGATGCACATTTCCCTTTCTAAACACTGATGATGTCAGCACCCTATAAGTACAGCAAGAGAAGAAAAACCTCCCAGTAATGCCAATAGTGCACTTTGCTAATGCATCCATCTCGAGTGTCATAACATATTCAGATAAGGGTTTGAATCCTGCAAATGGCAAGTGTGTGTTCTTGATTGAGGGGGGGTTAGTGTGTGTGAGGAAAATGTCCCTTTTGGCAACTAGGTGAACAGACTACAGGATGCATATTTCCCTTTCTAAACACTGATGATGTCAGCACCCTATAAGTACAGCAAGAGAAGCAAAACCTCCTAGTAATGCGAATAGCGTGCTCTGCTAATGCGTCCATCTCAAGTGTCATAATATAGTTAGGTAGGGGTTTGAATCCAGCAACTTTGTGTGTTTGACTGAGGGCGGTTAGTGTGAATGCAATTGTGTGTGAGGGAAATGTCCCTTTTGGCAACTAGGTGAACAGACTACAGGATGCACATTTCCCTTTCTAAACACTGATGATGTCAGCACCATATAAGTACAGCAAGAGAAGGAAAACCTCCGAGTAATGCGATTAGCGCACTCCGCGGGTTTGAATCCTACAAATGAGTGTGATTGGCTGAGGGGGGTTAGTGTGTGTGCAATTGTGTGTGAGGGAAGTGTACCTTTTGGCAACTAGGTGAACAGACTACAGGATGCACATTTCCCTTTCTAAACACTGTTCAGCTAAAGGCCATGGCTCTGGCACAAGTTGTCTGTTTCTATGATGCCCCTTTGGAAGATGCTTGTGTCGGCTGGAGAGTCGATTATGGTGGCCAGTTCGCAGTCATCTGCATATTTAGTCAGCCACAGTCCATCCGTGTTGGCCTGTATCTCCAATAAATATATACCAAACAAGAGAGGTCCCAGGACTGAGCCTTGTGGGACACAACTCGTAACTGGTTTGGAGTCTGGCATGGCTCCAGCAATTCTAACCATGTGGGTTCTGTCCTTGAGCCACTGTGCAATCCATCATAAGGGCTTATATTTAAGTTGGTGAGCTTCTCTAGAATGCCCAAGTGGGGTATTGTTGTGAAGGCTTTTGCGAGGTCCAGGTAGGCTGTGTGAACCACCTTCCCCTCGTCAATGGCCTTGGTGACTGTTTCAAAGAAATCAACCAGGTTAAACCTGGTAGTGCTGGTGTGCTCTCAGTAGCCCTGAACCAGCCATCTGTTACTGCACAGATATTGATGTTCTCCATGCCAAGGAGAGTTTTGGGTGCATGCATCTGGAGGTTTAGACCTCTGGCGTTGGGTAGCATTACTCTTAGTTTCTTATCCCTTGTGATACCTCTGAAGGTGGGTTTGTCATTTGAGCCTTCCTTAACATAGGCACTATGGGGTAGCAAGAGCCTTTGCCAATATCTGAAAGCCCAGGGGTGACAGGTGCAGGCTGTCCCTAGCGAAGCAGGTAGTTCAACAGAAGATGAATATGTGAAGGTGTAGTGCCTGTGATTAGTTAGCAGTAGCATATATGACTGCTCATGTGGACACATGCCAGGTAAGTCATATACACTGTGTCACAGGCAATGTACATGTGAACAGGACAAACAGTGACATCCTGTCAAGTGGGACATGGACATACATATAGTAAGCTATGCAGATGGCACTAGGAGTCCACAGAAGCTCTATAACTATGCATTGCAGGTGTGATCAGTATTCCAGGGTAATTGCAAGCAAACATGCATGCAAACAAAGCTACAGTAAACATGGCTGCATGTAGTCCATTGTACAACAAACAAGCTGTACTAGTTCCAGTAGGTAACACTGCAAATATGCAGGCACTATGCACATGTACATGGAAATACACGGGTCAGATGGCTAGGGTCCAGTCTCAGTGCACACAAGTGTACAGACCATGTACTGTCAGGATGTACAATAACTGGATGGAAACCCATGTGCTCATACCTGCAGTAATACACATGTCAAATAACAGACACTGAGCCTTCACTCAGTGGTTCCATACTTAGTAGGATGTATGCTACCTGGCCTGCCACCACAGTATCCCTGACATATATGGGGACTCTCCCTCCTGTGACAGTTAGTTTTGTGTGTTGGGGCTGTCTAGCATGGTATGAGATGTGAGCATGCAGTGCTAGGGTGCTCCTGTGTGTCCTGTACCAGTCGTGTAGTACTGCACACATATCAACATCCTCAAACATCTGCATTGCAGAGTCCAGTGTGGGCAACATGCCACTTGCAATTTACATGTCCATCATTGCGTGTTACTACATTCATTACCTTATCCCCTGTGCTACCTATGTATGTAGCCTTCTGTTGACATCATTACCACCAGTATGCCAACATGTGCAGATGATACACTATGGTACTTACCATGGGTGTAGACAACAGTACATGACAATCACACACTTACTGCATCAGGCATGCTGTGATATACCCACAATTAATTCAGCACACAGTACTGTTAACAACATGATACTATTACTACACATCTATGTGGTCACCCTGTGCATCAGCAACATGTTAACCTGTGCCTGCACAGTTGTTACAGATTGCAGGAGGTGGCACAGTTTCATCATATGCACAGGGTGTGAACTTGGTATGCCTGAGTCAGCCACCGATACCACCGATTGACATGTATGTGTATGTGTGTTGGTGAGGGACAGCAGTAGAAGGTGGGGCAATGTTGATGCAGTGTGTGCGTGTATGCAGTAGCCCTAGGTGTTGTCAATTTGCATGTGTGTGTGGATGCACACAGTTCCACCTCATGGCTGCCATATACTGGTGTTTGTGGACAGCCACAGACTGTACCTGCCAGGTCATACAGATCAGTGTCTCTGGCCACGGACATGGTACCTGTGCCTTGCAGGGGTGCTACGGACCGTATCCGGTATCAACCCAGACTGGGTACTGTCATCAGAAGCAGGTGTTCGTTGACTGGACACAGATCCCTGTCGGGCCTGGCCAGAGCCATGTGAACGTGGTCTCCTGGGGCGGTCTGATGACAGCACAGACCCAGCATTGCTGGGGCTGCTGCTGGCACTACGGGGGCGGCCGCAGCCCTGTTGTCATCCGCGACAACTGCCAGCTGCTGCTGTTGCTGGCATATGGCCACGTTGATGCCTCAACCGCCCACCATCACCCTGGCTCATGGACATGTAGTTGTGTAACCGGTCTGATATGTCCCCACAACTTCTGTCTATGACATTGGTGAAATCACGGATGGCAGCCGCAATGTCACGCATACTGTCAGTCATGGCTGTGTGACATGCTGTCAGCTCCCTCAGACCCTGTCTGGTGTACCATTCCATACATGACTGTGCCTGCATGACAGCCCGAAACATAGCTGAGGTTGTAAGACCTCTGTGGGCACGTCTGACAGAGGCAGTACACCCGCGGATGCTCCCACGAGAACCCCTGGACATCTGTCTGTGTGGTACCATCTCTGGGCCATGCCCATGCCTGCTGTGTGGGGAGGCATGTGCCACAGATACCACATTACCCTGGTCAATGCCCACTGTATGCTGTCCATCACCTAGGGACATTGGTGACAAAGGGTGTATTGGCAGGATAACTGTGCGCATTGATGGGGTTGACAGCTGTGTACTGTCAATCGGCTGACCAATGGCAGACCCTGGCATACCTTCCTGTGCCATTACACAGATGTCATCATTATCAGTACCCACGGCACCTGATTCAGGTTCCCTGCTACATGATACCAGAGCAGCACCAGAACCTGTGGGAGGGAAACAGGAAACACAGTTTACAATGTCTACTCATTACCAGTGATGCACACATGCACACATGCACACATGCACAGGTGCACACATGCACACATGTACACATGCACACATGCACACATGCACACATGCACAGGTGCACACATGCACAGGTGCACACATGCACACATGCACAGGTGCACACATGTACACATGCACACATGCACACATGCACACATGCACAGGTGCACACATGCACAGGCGCACACATGTACACATGCACACATGCACAAATGCACACATGCACAGGTGCACACATGCACAGGTGCACACATGTACACATGCACACATGCCCACATGCACAGGTGCACACATGCTCACATGCACTCATGCACACATGCACACATGCACAGGTGCACAGGTGCACACATGCACAGGTGCACACATGCACACATGCACAGGTGCACACATGTACACATGCACACATGCACACATGCACAGGTGCACACATGCACAGGTGCACACATGTACACATGCACAGGTGCACACATGCACACATGCACACATGCACACATGCACAGGTGCACACCTGCACAGGTGCACACATGCACACATGCACACAAGCACCAGTTTCACACAATTGTACAGTACGCAGTATGCGTGATATCAACACACAGACACAGACACACCTACATGCATACAAAGAACACTACTAAGTGAGCCAAATAGTACTATTACTATCAAGACTAATACAGGAATTGTTAATACACACTCACCAGCATGGATAGGCTGCATTGCTGTTATACCAGAGGGACCTGCAGATGTGAAGAAACTAATGTCAGTGGGCACAACTGTGCCATTGTTACTGAGTATGATACAGGTCAGTAGTAAAATAGTCGCCTTTCACAGGTCAGCTGCTAATATTGAGGATATCACACTTGCACATTAAATACTATGGTGACAGCTACAAACCAAGGACACACCTCACACATGCATTAACTACCAGTGTACACAACAGTCAACTATACATATGGCATATTACCTGCACGTTCACTGTCTTGCTGCTACGTGGCTCCAGCCTCCATCATAATGCATGTCTGCTGCTGTTGTTGTTGCTGGCAGACTGGAGCCACTACACTCATGAGTAGTCCCTCCAGTCTGGTGAGTGGGGGATGTGTAGCCACCCCACCACCTGTGGCGACCTGTTGCCTGTGGATATCTGACGCACGCTAATGGACATGTCTGATTAAATCACTGCAGTGATGTCGTACCTGCTCATATGTCCTATTATGCGTGCCTATGTCATTTACCCGACGGGCAAGGTCTTGCCACAGTGTAGCCCTCTCCTGCTGATTCTGGCTGGTGTGGGGAAAGAGTATTGCATAATCCCGCACCAGGCTCTGGTGTATCTCCTCATCCTCAGCTGTGGAGTAAGTGGGATTCCTTGGTGGGCCATGTACCTGAGAAAGAAAATAACCTGATATCAGCAATATATGTCAGCAGAATTTGGCACACATACTACACATGCTACTCGACTGTTATGATACAACATATCTCACATATGTAGCATCTGTCTGTCTATTGGTGGATACACATGTAAATGGCCAGGTATCACTGCTCAGCCAGCAACTGTGCAACAGTACCTGGCACACTCCATACGACATACTACCAAACCCCAGCATTCAGAACACTAATTCAGGTCAAGAGCACCTCCTCACTCTGGGGGTTTGTATCTAGGTACTGTATGGCCTACATCATCAACTACTGTGAGCTGACCACACACTGATTGCCCTGGATATACATATCCCACCTCCACCACCAGCACAAATGACTATAGTGAATAACATTACAGATGCAAACTTTACACTTTGTAACAGTGACATGGCATCTTTCAGCCCACTGGGCCAGTGGCAGATACAACCCACAATGCTGACCCCTACACAATTGCTTTCTACAGACATCTCTGAGAATGAATGGATCATGCAATCCCATATATGACCAAGACACTCTCCACAAAGGGACAGCATCCTGTCTGGTGGACCCCAGCCATAGACAGATTGTATTACAGAAGATGGAAGCTACTGCAAGACAGAGCATAATTCCATAAAGGGAGGGCATGTCTGAGCAACACTAGTAAGGATATATTTTCCATCATACAAACATCCATGGGCAACTTTGAGAGGGAAATCAAGAGGGGCACTACAGATAACCAGAAGGCCTTATTCAGTTATGTTAGCAACCTGGTCAGGATCCATCCTCTATGCCCACAGTTAGTACACAACAACACATATTTCACTGACACCGCAGATATTGACAACATTGTGGCAGACAGGTTCAGTGCAGGTGTCACCCCGCCCTCTCCCACAAAATAAGACATAGTTATCCCAGCTGACTGTAACCTCCCTGTCATCACAGAAGTCCAGGTGAGAGCCACCCTCAGGACAGCAGAATACACAACATGAATGGGACCTGATGGTATCCCCAGTTGCATGCTACATAAACTCTGACAGGAGCTAAATACACATATAGAAGTGTTATGTAACACTAGCCTGACTACAGGATATGTACCTGTAGACTGGCGCACAGCAGCAGTGGTTCCACTCCACGAAGGAGGCACCTCAACATACCAATACAATACAACACAATACATTACATTACAATACAATACTATACAATATGCTATTGCCCCTGGGACTACAGCAGCGTACTGTTCTGCTACCCTGACCATTGTGACACATGTGGTGTGATGGTACCTGCTGCTGTCACACAGTTACACAGGGTGACTCATATGGCATATTACCTATCTGATTAACATTCAGCAGGGGTATGTGTGACATGTACTCATGGGGAGTCTTGCTTCTTAACACTGTGTGGTTTATTGCAGGGTATGTCTTATCTGTGGGTAGGAACTTTTACCTCCACATGTGCACTCTATTGCAGTGGCACGGATGACACACAGCAGTCATTTAGCTTGTGGATGGTGTGAGGTGTTACTATGGTTGTTGGACATCTGTCATGGGTGTGACTTACATATGTAAATCCGGGAGTGGTAACCTCTATGTGGGTAGTATATGTGTACTCTGTGGTGTTGTCAGTCACTGTGCATTGTTAATGTGTTTGAGTGCATTGTCACAGTGTTGTACATGTCACTGTGTCCTTCTCCATATCTGTAGCTGTCATGTGAGGTCCATAACATGGCATCCATTATGTGGTGTGGAGGGGAACACCGACCTACATGTCCATAGCTGACACACCATGTTCGCTGACACATACCATGTGCAGGTATTCCAGGGATAGTGTGCCACCGTGAATATCATTGGGGCCACTATTGTACACATTTATGACCCTGTTCACCCCTGACACATGCAGTGGTGGGCAGCCAATCACATATCTGGTGGTTACTGGTGTAGGTGATTTGGAATGTGGTATGGTACTCCGGTTTTGACACTGGTGTTCACTCCATGCCTTTGTCACCAGGCACTGGTTGCAATACATCTGTACACATGTGCCTCAGTCAGAATTTATATACATCTCTCTCTCTCTCTCTCTATATATATATATATATATATATATATATATATATATATGTATATAGATATATCTATATGTATATATATATATATATATATATATATATATATATATATATATGTCTGTATACATATACACATATATATATTGATGTACATATATTGCTATAGATGTGGAGGGGGGGCACAGAGGGGGTGAGAGTGACAGAGGGGGTGGGACAGGGTGTGTTGAAGGTCGTCATATACAGTCATACCTGTAGATAGTCAGATCAGTCTGTCTATGTATATGTATCTGCATATATCTATATCTGTATGTGTGCATTACATATATATGTTTGTACAATATTCTATCTACATCTGTCTATGTATTCCTACATCTCACTCTCTCTATGTATGTATGCATATATGCATATTCTATATATATATATATATATATATATATATATATATATGTATATATTTGTATATATATACACATACATATGTTGATATACATACGTATCCATATGTTAGACAGGTATATCAACATGTTTGTCTACCATACTGTGTACACACACTAACATACTGCTAAGCATACATAACTATGAAACCTACTTTGTACATGGCACTACAACCTACAATCAACTTACATTGATATGTGCACATAGATGCTCTCACATACAAATGTATGTACAGCCTTCATTGATAGTTGCTGTATGTCCCCTGCCCTTTACACATCTTCATATACATATGGATACAGACCAATGACACATATGGAGGGTTCACAGTATGTAGAGCTTTATAGTATTACTTTACATTACCTGTGTTTGTCACAGCTGCTTGTGTTGCTGTCTGGTTCTCTGTCCTGCTGCTCCACTTCCCAGTTGTCAGCTTTCAGGTGGCTGTTGCTGAACAATTTGTTTTTGTCTGCTTAATTGCAGTTTTCTCTGTCTCTGTCTCTGTCTCTCTCTCTGTCTGTCTGTCTGTCTCTCACGTCCTTCTCAGGGTGCAATGAAAGTATTGCATGTGTGGACTGGGAGTGCAGCATATATTTGTAGGTATCTGCATATGCCCATGTGATGGCCTCTGCACCAATTGTTAGCCAGCATTTGCTAATTGCATGCAGCCAGTTGTGTACTGATTGCAGTTCTCACTGTGATTTCAGAACAGTGCTATAAAAAGGTATGTGAGATAGGCATAGCCCTTTCAGATTTTAAGGGCAGGGACCATGCTGTTATGTTGTGGGCAATGTTCTGTGAGTGTAAAGGTTGGTATCTCTCTCATATTTCCAGGTGTGTTGTAGATTAACATTCCTCCATTCATTTCTCCAGTTTCCTGTACTAACTGTGTATGTACACTGACACCTACAACTACTACTACTGTTAATATGTGTGTGTGTGTGCTTTCCTTTCACTTTTGCTTGCACTTTGTTGCTAAGGCTTCAATAGTTGCCCTTTACAGTCACTACTTGTATGCCTGCTAGGTGTCCTGACTGTAGTGTGCTGCTGTAGCTTTCCTATTTTCCATGTACATTCACACCTTGGAATGCTTGCTATATCTGCTAGGGTGTTACAGCATGCAGTGTGGTCTGGCCATGGTGTGGGCCTTGACATCTATTAGGGTATTTGAGTATGCTGCTGAGCAGGCCCCAGAGACTTTCAGGTTCATCTGTTATGTACCTCATGGAATGGTACATATCAGTGGGGTACACCCATTAAAATGTCTGGTATGCTGCAGTTGTGACTGTGGGTTAGCATGAGCATATGTATTACTACACTTTTTCTGCCATGCAAGTGGTAAATACTTTCAGGACTCCATAGTTACCATTGCATGTGTTACACCTTTCTGCCTACTGTTTGTACATTTCACATGGAGTCTGTGGGGCATCCCTGTAAGTCATTCACTGTTGCTATGTCTAGTCTCTTAACTATTCAAATATGGTGGTGTCAGACCCGTCATGTGTACAGATATTTGCAGGTTGTCCACATTTCTGCCTCATATTTTGGTCAATATCTCATGCACACCTTTTTCTGGCAAAAGACTCTGGGCTCATGTCAGAATATGGTGACAAACATTCAAGTTTCAGACTTCATACCCTTCCAAACATCCCACAAAGTGCAGACCCTGTTACTCTCTGAACTGTCTGCATTTGTTGTAACATTATTTGTAATGTGTCCCTGGTTTTGGGCCTTTGCTCCACATATTTTATTACTTGGTCCAGATGTGTTCCTGTAAGAGGTTGTGGGGTATGGGCAGTGATTATCCTGCTGTGAGTATGTGTGTGGCTTGCAAGGTGCTATAGTGACATTATTACCTACTAGCTTCCAACTAGCATGGCTGTTTCTGTTCACACACTACTATTATGGAAATCCACTAGTTTTGATAGTAATTCTAAATGGCATGCTTTGTGTACTACACATCTATATTCCCTTTACATTCATTCCTACTATTACATGATATATTTATTTTAGCACAATGTTCTTGTATAAGAGTCATGGCTTAGTGGTAAGTCATGCAGACTACTGTTTCCAAGGTCCTGGGGTCGGGACTCACAGTGGGATTTTATTTTGCTTTTGAACTGAGTACAGGACCTGTCAATCAAAGTGACTAAGGCACTTTTAAGCAGTTGTAACCAGGTTAGCGCTGGTTTGCGTGGAGCTCACGCATGCGCACTGGCGGTCAGCTCCGCTTACAACCGCTTAAACGTGCTTACTCTTGCGCACACCTGTGCTATTTTCTTTGAAAGAAAAGAAAATGGGGAGACAGGAAAGTGGTGAAAAATGGGTCACAAAGAGGGTAAGACAGTAGGGAAACAAGCTTGGGATGTGCAGGAGGGATGTAGGTAAGGTCCATAGCTGCCCATTTCTTCATCAGCAACAGCTGTGCATATGTATGTAATTTGGTGTGACATTTGAAACCTTCCACCCCTGAGAGAGGTGTCAGGACAACAATAATACTTGTTGTACAGCCAATTGTAATTGATAGGTTCCATGTCCAGCAGACATGTGTGCGGAATGGGCAGCTATGTATGGGGCATAATTTTTTGTGGGTACAGAGTGCCCTTTTTTTTTTCAGGTGAGAGTGGTATGTCAGGTGAAGGAAGTCGGTACAGCTGGGGAGGTAGGTTGGGTAGGTAAACAGACAAGACAAACACGATGCATACAGGGGTGGTGTATGACATGCGTGGGGAGGTTACGCAATTGACAGGGATGGAGGTTTGGATATTCAGAGCCCATGAGCCCACAGATGGCAACAGTGGAACTGATATCCCCACCCATAAGGCAGTTGCCACTGTTCCTTCACTGCCCAGGATGGGGCTGTGCTGGGGGCTGTGTAGGCGGGGCAACAGGCATGCCCGTTAGTTGTGCCACCCATGCCTCGAGCTGGCGTAGGGGCTCGAGAACAGAACGGACACTACGGAGTGTGAGTGGTGGTTCTCCTCCAGCCACACTTGCAGAGGGGGGGTGAGCCCCATCCCCTGCAGCGCTTCCACCCACAGGTGGCACAGGGCCACCGGAGGAGGGTCTGGACTCGGCACTAGTGCCAGGTGCACTCACCAGCTGAGGTGAGAGAGGTGGGTCTGCTGGAACCCGCCTTCCCTGTCATCCTATGTTTTGCATTATGTCATGACAGTTTGGGTTAGTGACATATAATACCATTCACAATTAGTTGTAACAGCATGCATTAGTATTCCCATTAACCAAACACCCACATATTCACACCATTGAACAGCGTGCATAACACATGCATAATATGAACAGCAATACACAGTCCAATAACATGCAGGGTTAATTGATGGCAACAGGCCATCAGGTGTGGATGTATGAACAGGGCAGATGCATCAACGGACATGCAAATATATATGACCCAACAGGACAAACATCCAGGGGTGTTAATTGTGATTGCACATACCATTTTCATGTGGAATGGGTTTTATGTGGTTATAGGGTGGGGTAAAAAAAGTAATATTAACACCTTCGAATAAAATTACATATGCTGTACATTTCTAATAGCTACAGTTATATACGCACTACTGTTCTAACTACAGTTTCCTATATGATAACTATTTCAGCTTGGTGATAGGACTGTTACTGCAACATCAATATACATTTTATGATTCTTCATACACATTCATATCTAGCTTTGTTCAGCTACATCATCCTGCTACATTTGCTTTATATAGCTGTAGACAAGTGTGGATGTTTGGTATATCAGACAATCATCCTATCTGCATATCGCAGACTGAGAGCAACATATCCAGATTTTGGGATACACATTCCAGATGCAGCAACACTTTGAACAGATTTTGCTGTTTGGTTTTGAATCTCACATGCATTTCATTCTGTCTTGACTGCAGTATACTTTATTCAGGGTTATTACTACTGTATTGCTGGATTCATGACACTTTCTCACACTCTCTCACTTGCTTTCATTTTACTATTCAGGATGGTACTTCTAGGCTTTATTGACATGTTTTACCAGTAGTTATTACAATCCTTTCCAGCAGTCTCACTTCTGTCATGTTTCAGTATTTCCATAGGGATATATTTCACACATGTGATTTCCTCATCTTCTGCAGCTATACTTTTCAGCCTGCTGCAGGTTGTGTACTATTTTCTTACAGGTAGGGCATTTTTATTTCAGAATATATGTCAGACAGTTTCATTATTTGGTTTAACTTACAGGCTGAAACACATTTTTGTAATCAAGCAATACTTGCATACACTTTCACACTGTTACTTGCAGATTTTATTCCTTACTGACTACACTGCACTCTTTTGCTGACTGTCATACTTTTGTATTTCTTTACAGTTACTGGTAGTGGATTACTGACCTGCCTGGTGGAGCAACCGCACCAGCCTATCGCCATAGGCTCTGCGGTTCGCAGAACGGACACCTGCAGCTGTAATATAAATGAAGTAATATTGGGATACACATCTCCATAATATCAGCTAGTTTAATTTCTTACATACATAATTAAATGTTACTTACTCAGTAGTGGGGCGTTGGGTGTTTGCTGGGCCTCCTGGATCCAAAGGTTCAGTTGGTCCTGCTTGCATCTCTTCAGGTCTGCATGTTGGTGACGGACCTGCTCACCAGTCCTTGGAATCCCTGTGGCACTGGTGAGATCATGAGCCAACCGGTCCCATGCCTCGGCCCTGTATTCTCCCCAGAGGACCTGGCCCTGCATGAGTTGGGCCTCATGATTATGGACTAGGAGCCAGACCATGTACCTGGACTCCTCAACACCCCACCTCTGTGCTCAGAAGCAACTACCCTCTCCTACTCCTGTCATTCTGCCTGCAGGTCAGTTCTACAATCATTTATGCTGTGTATTCCCACCTATGGGGCTTATATAGTCCGTTTTTCCCGCACATATCTGTGATTGGCCATTTTGGAATTGTATCAACTTCAGTAAACTTGCATTGTCATGCTCCAGTTTGTATTCATTCCTATATATTAGCTATTATTGCATTTCTAGGTACTGCTGTCATGGCTTAGTGGTTCTCTACCTTGACTATTGTGTATGGTATCCTGGGTTCGAATCTGGCCACTGCTTTTTATTTTTCATGACTGTCTAGACATGCTGAGGGGTGTGTCTGTGTAAAGGCAGTTTTGATACGGCTTGCTCAACGTTGCCCGTCGGTTAGCTCGTTTGCGCGGTGCGCAGCTCCGCGCAAACGGGGTACGCTGGTTTAAGCCTCATTTGGCTATCGGCACGCATATTACGCTCAGCTCAGTTAGGGGCACACAGATTTACAATGTTAGACCACTGCTCAGCTACGGGCACTCATTTTGCACCAGTTAAACCACTGCTCATCTACGGGCACATGCACTCACTCTGTTAAACTGTAGCTCAGCTATGAGCACATCTGGCATTTTTTCTTCTTTTGTTACCTCACATGTCTTCAATATAAATGGGCTATTTCATTACATTTTACATAAATTGTGGTTTTATGTGTACATATTTGTCAGGGACTTGTTTCCTGCTTATTTTGAAAAAAAAAATTGGCGTTGTGGGGGCTCGAACCATGAATGCCTGCTCTTCAGCCAAAATATCTACCGCTACGCTATTGCTTCCTGGCTTACTTTGCATATTTAGTTCTTATATGCTTTCCCACTGACTGCTAACTGTAGCTGCGCTACGAGCACGCCCGCGCAAACGAGCGCACTCACAGTTAAACATTTTTACAATTTTAAAAAAAATATAACATGTTCATTTATATATATTTTATGTTCATAGTCTGTGGGGGCATGTGTTGTGTTGTGTTTATTCACATTTCCGTGGACTCTGTTGTGGGTGTTTACTTTGGGCACTTTTACACTTCTGGGGGTGTGTCCGCTTGCAGGGCTCAGCCTACGGACATGCCCCCTACTGTCTTACACGGACCATGTTAGACTTAGGTGTGATTCAGCATGCTCTCATGAATATGCAAAGCATGCTGACATCACTCCGTTTAACTGCAGCCTCCGTGTAAGAGTTATAACTCTTACATGGAGGCTTCGTGAATCCTTGCCATTATCTTTTCCCTCTGATCCCATGAATACCCCTGTGTACTCCTCTGTTAGATTCCTTGCACCACAGGTTCAACATATAAGGCAAACAGCACCCTTATCTTGTGTCCCTCCCAAGTTCAAATGCCTCTGTAAGCTCATCACCGATCTTAAGCCTGAACCCTCATGTAAAATGTCAAATGAAATTGACATCAACCAGTTTTTCTTGGGTTCCTATTACATTTTATAACTTCGAATGGCATATGGTCAAACCTATATGTCTGAAGTTGTAAAACTTAGACAATAATAAAAAAAAAAAAAGTTTCCTAATGTTTTTCCCCTTGCACCCCCCACATCCCCTGCTCTTTAAATATACCAACTCCGAACTCGAACTACAGTGTAGTAAAGGAAAATCTTCTCTTTCTGCACTGTACTGCATTGTAGTGCTGTCTTGGAGCAGGGGGTGTGGGGGGCTTACAACACTCCAGTAAGTTTTTTTTTTTAACATAGTCAAAGTTTTACAACTTCAAACATATGGTTTCGACCATATCATGTTGGAAGTTGTAAAACTTCAACTACGTAATAGGAACCCTTTTTCTTAAAACTCTCCAAAGAACCTCCTTATGCACTGACCCAAAGACTTTCTCAGCATTTATTCTGACTCAAAGTAAGGGAATGCCTCTTTCTTCTGCATCTTTTTTATATCATGTTATCTGAATGTCATTCTTAGATGTCTGTCATTTTGGAATAAAACCCCATTGATCTAAATTTCTCAAGCATGGGAAGAATTTAGACAGGCAGGTAGCAAAGATTATCATAATCATTTTATAACTGTGGTTTAGAATCAAAATAAATCTGCTTCTGAAGGATCCTTACCTTCCCTGGGGATAATTGTAACTGCTCTTCTTTTCCAGGTGGGGAGGAATCTACTTCTCCTTAAGATATTATTAAGCAGTAAGGCCTGAAACCACATTAGTACCGATACTTCCTTTTTCCACTAATTCAGGGACTGAGGACTTGCCATTCACCTGTTTGGCAACAGCCATCTTTAGCTCACTGATAGCTATAGGTGACACCAAGCCTTCTTTTTCCAGCTTGATTAACCTAAGGAGTTCCATCTACAAAAGAAAATCTCTTGTAGATCTTTTTCCACTTGGGTAGCATATCCTGAACATCATATAAGTTCAGATAATAGGACCTTAGTATTCTGACTATTTGATCTATGTTGCATGTCAACTCACAAGTTTCCTTATTCTTTCATTTCACTACCCACTTTCTTAACTTTTGTGATCTAAGCCTCTGGGCCAACAGCTTTTGCATCCTTTGGGTGTTCTCAAAATAAAAATGAGTGATGGAGGTCTTTTTTAAATTTACACAGCTCCTCCAAATAGGCAACTACTTGCCCTTGCACTTTGCTTATCTCCCCCACCTTTAGCTTGCCTATCATCCTCTCCCATCATCTTTTGGGGCTAAATATGTCTAAAGTTATCTATATATATTGGCTGTGTTTGCTCTTCTTAAGATTACTTTCTTTATCTTAAAGTACATTTCTTAGCAGAGTTTTAATTCTGTCCTACTCATGTATGACCAAACTTGGATTCCTACCTCCCTCTACTAACAGGTCAAGAAGACTCCTTCTAATATACTGTTTATGTATTTAAAAGGACAAGGAGTAGGTGGGAAAATTCAAATGTCTCAAGTAGTTGTTATTACCTTAGAGTTGGAGGGCCACTGTCATCTTGACATGATCCTACAGGGGTTACCAGGTGTGTTACTACTTTTTGAACCAAAGGTAGATATTCTTGAGATATGTAGATCCAATGCAAGTGGGAGATGGTGCGCACTTCTGGGTGCAATGCTGGGGCATTCTGGAGTCCAGAGTCATGGTTGGACTCCTTGTTAAAGACCATGAACAACGGCTGATGCAGGGCCAGTTCCAGGGATCAGAGTACAAGTTGGAGGTCTAGGACAAGCTGGCACACAATCTCACCAATGCGACATGTATCCCCTGCACAGGTGAGCAGGTCCATCACCATTATGATGATCTGAAGCAGCAAAAGAGGAGACTTCTGGACACCTGGGTCCAGAATGCTCAGGATGGGAATGCCCCAAATGTTTGTAAGTACTGTTTGCATTGTTTTACCAGTATCTAATCTGAATGTGTGATAGGCAGGTACACATAATGGTGTGATTTTCTCCCTACAGCTGCAGAGGAGAGACCTCGCAACCTAGAGGCCCATGCAAGGCGCCTGGCCAGGTTGCACTGTAAGTGTGGTGAGTATAGATTAACTTACAGTCTATAGTCAAGTACATAAGGCAGAGTAATTAATTCACTGCCAGTAGGTACATACATTACAGATTTGTGTATTGCAATGAATGCAGACGTAGGCATGTACTGCAATAACTGACTACTGCCAAGTATAGTGCAATAAAGATTAAAGCATGAAACCTGATAATGTTAAAGAAATAAAGTTTATACTGCAATAATTGTGGAATTGCAGCTGTATTGCAACTGCTGCATTATATAAACTGTTGTCCAATAAAGACTTAAAAATATCCCAATAACTGCATGAAGGCACCCCTAGTAAAGCTGTGTTATGCAATATGGGTGTAAGTAGGGCTGTTGTTCATGATATCCAGTATGACAGCTGGTCTGAAATACAAACATAAAGAATACCACTAACTGACTCAAGGTTAGCTAAGGAAGACTGTTTTGCTTAACCGTAGGTTTACAGCTGTACTACAAGATGTATACATTATGTCATTGGTTCTGCACTAACATCTGAACCAATATCAGGACACCCAAGGTAGATTGTGTATATCAGGATTGTCTTGTGTTAACCACTGCATTTCAGCTATATGCATTCCTGCTATGAAGTATGGTGCTCCAGGCAAGTTTGAAACTGTAATAGCTGTAGACTGCAGATATACTATCTGCAACTGTATATGGGTCAGGTAGCTAACTCAATACTCCAACATGGTTTCTACATGTCATAGATATTTCCACCCACTAAGAGTTCATTGTGTATACCTGCATTCTATGCATTAATGTACAGATTACCTAGTATCTCTGTCCTGCATGAATCTCATGCATGTGTGTCACTGCAGTCTTGTATAAAACTGAACTACTAATACCAGGTCATATTTTGTTTCCTTGTGAGCTCTAGGCAAATATTAGTCAAGTCAATAGTCAGCAATGGCTCAGTTGCTCAGTTTATTAAAATGCTGTGTGTGTGTGTGTGTGTGTGTGTGTGTGTGTGTGTGTGTGTGTGTGTGTGTGTGTGTGTGTGTGTGTGTGTGTGTGTGTGTGTGTGTGTGTGTGTGTGTGTGTGTGTGTGTGTGTGTGTGTGTGTGTGTGTGTGTGTGATGTACATTTTGTCCCACACAGACCAGGGTTTGAATCCATTGGCAGGTATTATTAAACATTACTGAATCAGTTATGTATTGCTAACAGAGGTTCTCCCCACAGGAATTACAGGTAAATGGGTGCAGTAGCCCTTACTATGGGTTAATAATTTGTGTGTTCAGATGTAACAGAGTGTTCACAGCACTGATCAAGAATCTGATAAGATGTCATAAAAAAGACAACAAGTACAATACTAATAAAAGTTAATACATTAAATAAATGTGTAATCATGGTATGGCTGTATGCCTGATGTGTCTGTGAATGTTTGCTGATGGTCTAACCCCATGCCTGCCAAGGACAGCATGATAGTTACATACACGATACATGTCTCTCAAGTGTCACACTGTCACTGACTGTAATCACTGTTGCCTAATGCCTCTGTCACAGATCTATCATTTACATGATTATGCCAATAGCACAGTCACACTACATCAGTCCACAGTATGCAGTGTAGTTATATAGGTCTATCTGACATATAATAGTCCTCTGTAGTTGTGTACCTACAGGTGTTACTGCTTGGCCTATACTGTCCCATGCAGATAGCTTGAGAGGTATGTACATGCTACAGCAGCTATAGGGCACTGTTATATATAAAGGACCTTTAGAGCATATTACAGTACTGTTGCAAACTATATAGCCTATACTGGTATTAATGGACTGTATTTCTCTCTACCCTGCCTATTATCTTCACCATCATTTATTACTGTTATACATTGGTTATGGTTTACTATTAACATATGTTGTTCCCTAAATGTTATTTTGGGCCTTGTGTTTTATTATTGTTATGTATTACAATGGTTGCATAATGACATATCTTGGTGAATTACCTACATTGTTGGTCTTATGCTGTAATTGTTACTGGGATGCTGTTACTATACTGACTGTTATCTTACTTATTGTTGTGTTCCATATACTATGCAATGTTATGTTACTGGGTTAGTTGCAGTGTTCTGGCATGTTGTTATAACTAACTAAATGGTTTGCTCATTACTAACCTATGCACATTGAAATATCTCAACACCACAGCTCAACTGGGTAGGCCGGTTCCTGGCGATCTGATCTGCCTCCCCTACCTCAGCCAGCCATGGCACTGGCTTCCAGCACATTTGGCACCTAAGCCAGTGGTGCCCCCACCATTGGCCCTGCACCACCTATGAGTAGAACTTCCTCAGTGGATGAGGCCTGTCCCTCCAGGAGTGAGGTTGGAGGAGGGTTCTCACCCAGGATCAACTACCAGTGATGGTGCGCAGGACAATTCCTTGTGGGTATGAGCAATGCCTGTGCCTTTCAGAGGGCAGACACACCGACCTGGAGTGGCCAGGAGGTCCTGATGCCCAGCCTTCATACTGCCATCTTTGGGGCAGTGAAGGAGCAGTGTTGACTGCTCATGGGTGGGGAACTCAGTCACACTGCTGCCATATGGGGACATGTGATCCACTGATTCCACAACACCCTCCCTGTCCAAGGTGTTTACCTCTCTCATGTGTGACATACCACCCCTGTATGCTGTCTTGTCTGTCTGCAGATATGACCTCCCCTACTCAACTTACTTCCTCACAGGTACCTATATCCCTCCCCCAACATCCTACTCTCCCCTTAAAAAAAAAGGTCACCTGCCCCACAAAAAAAATATCTCCTCATACATAGCTCTCCATTTTGCACACATGTCCACTGGACATAACTAATTATTACATTAATTAATCAACACATTTATCTTGCCCTCGGCCCTCTCTCTCTAGGTTGTGAGGCTACAAATTCCAAAGTCTTGTAAAACCTGCACAGCTGTTGCTGTAGAAGAAATGGAGATATGGTCCTTTCCTACACCCATCCTGCACATCCCTGCCTTCCTTTCAGTAGGTTTTTCCCCCTGCTTGCTGCCATTTCACCACTTTCCTATCACCCCTTTTTTCTTTTCTTTTTTTTTCTTTTTAGCATGGGTTTAATTGGAGATAAGTGGTCTGGCGAAGCATGCCAACCTGCTTAAAAGTGCTTTAATCATATTTTGTGTTTCTGACAGTGTTAGGCTCATCTGCAAAATATTCACCCCTACCACATACCAAACCTGGGCCCCTACCAACTACAGTACCATGCTTTAGTCTACTTGGCCACTCTGCTCTGAATTGCCATAGGTGTTTCCACCAACATATCCTGATTATCACTGACAATACAAGTACATATAATGGGGAAATTAGCAGTGTACTTGAGACTGTGATGCAGACACTGTGCCAGTAGACAGCCAAATAAATAGTAAGGGATGTATGTGAGGCCTGGGATAACAGGTATAGCTGTCAACTGTAGAGACTGTTGCAGAATGTCCACAGTTGTGCCCCCTAGTTTTGGCATGGTTTCACAAAAACATATCTGTCTGCTAAAGTACTGGCAAGTCATGAAAGAATGAGGTTAGAAAATCATGACAGACATTTGAGTGTCACACCTCATACCCATTAAAAAAACATGATAATGCAATTCCTGTGTCACAGACCATATGCTTGGACATATATCTTACAAATACACCTGCTGTAGCTGTCACTCAGTAGCTCAGTTTGTTAAATGTCATGCATACTGTGAATTTTGCCACCCATAGTAGTCCTGGGTTTGAATCTCATGTGTTGCACTTCAATTACATTCATGTGAATACAGCAAATAATGACTGAGTCATGGACTTTTAATCAAAACAAGTTGTTGCTACTGAATTAACTGCTACAAATATTAGCAAGTCAAAGGCATGTAGTTGGGACACACTGGACATATTCGTATAGCCTACCTATATGTCATCTACTACTCTTTGATTGCCAGTGTTACATAACAGATGTACCTTAAGCACATGCCTCAACTGGACTGCTCTGGATAACCTCATCTTGGCTCTGCTGTGATGACAGAGCTGACACTGCTCCTTCAGTGACACATACAGCTTGCTGTCGTCCAGCATGTTCAAACTCCCCACTATGAGTCTTAGGCAAAAAGCATCAGCTGCAGACTGCAACATATGCAGCTGTATGTTATCCCACCTGCTACAGACATACTAATACCTCACAACCCCCTAGAACAAGGGATACATGCAACACCCATACATAAAGGGGTGGGGCAAAGGACAAGCGACAGGGATATGTGTGATGTCTACCCCTACAAACAGACAAAGCTTGTAGACCAGCAGCTACAGCAGCAGCATGAATATTCTTTTTTTTTAAAACAAGTTTATTGTTTTTAACATACAAAATAAATATCATAACAATCTTATACAAGCAGTTAAAATATAAATAGTTATAACATTTAATAAAATAACCAAAGTATTTACAGAGACATCCACTACAAATCAAATCAATTGATTAAACTGTAATGTCTTATTATTGAAACTAAGATTTTTTTAACAGGTTTTGTAAAGTATCCCATATAATATAGTAAGACGTTTTTCTAGTAGTTCTTGATTTTATTGTCATCAATTCCATATGACACACTTCAGTCATAACATTTTTAAATTCATTAAATGAAGGAGGAGTATCTGAAATCCAGTTTCTGGTTATTATTTTTCTAGCCACTGCTAGAATAGACCATAATAAGGGAAGTTTAACTTTTTTAACACTTTTAGGAACAGGAGTGTTAAATAATATAAGTGATTTAGAAACAATGAAATTATCTGTGAAAAGGGCCTGCAAAAATCATTGATTAACTTCCAATATTCCTTCAATTTTATACAGTCATAAAACATATGTGCCCAATCAGCATTTATTTCTACATTACATCTTTTACATAAGTTATCTTTATTATTTATGTTATTCATCATTAAAGGTGTATAGAAAGATCTATGTAAAAATTTCCAAGTAAAAAGTCTCCAATTAATGGAAGAAGTAGTTTTATAAGCAGATTCCAATATATATTGTTTATCTTGTTGTTTTGGTGATTCACCATTAATGGAAATGAAATAATTCCAATAGGTATCTGAACTGTAATGAGTTTCTTCTCTGATAATTTTATGTATGTGTGAAAGCTTACCTTTATCAGAAACTCTATGTTGTAAATTTAATATCAAGTAATCAATCAGAATTGGAACAGATTCTTTAACTGTTAAAGACATTAAATCAATTTTATTAATAAGATGTTGTCTAAAACTCTGAATTTCTAACCAACATGTTTCTCTCAAATCAAATTCGCAGCATGAATATTCTGATGGGTATGATGTCTTGACACCCACGTGTCTCTTCCCCCTTACTGACCTCAACCCACAATATTTAATATTAAACTGCCAGATAATCATAAAGTCATATGACAATGGCCAAACATAGCATGGAAAACTGTGGACATACCTCATAAACCTCAACAGTGGACAGTATTAGTACCTACCCTGTGCAATGCTGTAGACTCCACACTTCTAAATATTGCACTGTTGTGCCATGTCATTGACTAATGAAAGTGCAACCCAGCCATTCTGGATACAGTTAGCAAGTCTGAGCCACAGATTGGTGCACAGGCAATTACCTGTTAATGAGCAATACCTACAAAAGTCAAGCAACTGCCTATGGGGAAACAGATCTGTAGCATGCTATACCAAGACAGACTGCGATTTGCTGAGCATGGTTGTTGTTTATTTCTTCACAAAAGGATTATGTTACTCTACCAGGTATGTAATATATGTCCTCACATAATGGGATGCAGATGCAAGGATGCAGTTATGGGGAATAGGGATTACAACAGTGGGCCTGTAATACATCTTTGAGAATGACATGTAGTGGACACTCTGGTGTCCAGCAACTACAGGCATGCCTCTCAACTGTGCCTACTGAGAATTACATCACAACTGTGTCCCTTTTGCTCCCTCCTACAACAATTGCCTCCTGTACAAATTTTACTGGATTATGTGTTAGACATATTGACAGTAATTAAGGGTGGACACAGTTGTCATATCACATGATGTACTGTCATTCAGCACCTCTCAGTCTGTGAATATCACACAGGAATAGTTCAGACATTGTAAATTTGTCTATGACTGTCCCTGATGCACTATGGCTAGGTCACAGTTTAGTCGACATTTGTATGTCATTTCTTGAGAGCTATGCCTAACATACCTGGCAACCCCCTACTACAGCAGGAAGTCAGGTCATAGCCAGTATTACTGGAAGGTCACAGGCCAAACCTCAGCAACAGAGTGTACATTTTGGCCATACAAAGTAAGACTATGACTAGAGTAGCAGATATTACCATAGCATTACTGTATTCTGAGGGTTCTGATGTGTGGCAGCCAGATTATCCATATTCTGAAAACAACCATCAGTTATTGGCCAACCACTTGCCAGACATCTACATGTTTGTGCCAAAAGGACCACATATATCAGGCACACGTACACATTTGGCAAGCATCTGTGTACTGGAGAAGTATGACACCTACAGGCAGGATAGACAACAGTAGGTTTGCATTGCTGTCTGTCACTGTGGCACAGTGATGTTGGTGTGGGACTTTGCCTACAGGGGACAAACCACAGTAGACGGCATTGATGGGAGTGGAGACATACAGCACACTCTGTTATGGCACACAGGGATACTATCGGTATTGCCACTATGTTGGTGATAGCTACATACATAGTGTGTTGCTAGACTGTGGGGTATGGCGTGGGAGGTGGCAGAGGACAGTGTAAGGCAATTTTGATATTCTGGGTCAGTACATAATGGAAATCAATGTATCTGGTCCTGTGATGTGTTCCATTCTTGTTGTCTTTGAGAAAGATTTATCAAAAGAAGCACCCCCCATTTTCAGAGACTGAAATTAATATCATCCCGGATGGCTTCAGACTGCATCATAACATTCTGCTGCCCAGGACTTGCCACAATTGTGACCAATGTACAGCACTGGTGGGCTGACCTCATCACACCAGTCAACCATGTAGGGCTACAGGACAGGGCGTACAAGCATGTTCAACACCGGGCCACAGATATGGTCAATGCTGCATGGCAAAGGTCTGCTGCTGTGGCCAGTGTCCATGCTGTCACCGCTTGAGGGCCTGCAGCAGAACAACCACTCTCAGCCGCAGAAAAATTTCTGGCAAACTTGGGAACAACCAAAAGCTCCCAAGCATTCATCACCCCTTACATTGTGGATGTAGGTGCCACAGCATCCACAGCAGAGGTAAGCTTAATGTGTTCATTAGTGTAATACTGTATCAGTCATTGTGGCAGCCTCTGCATACCAGTACATGGGTGTCAGGTTTATCTGCATTGGGGGCTGGTTTGGTTTTAATGCACAGTTGTGCACACATACTCAGAATGTCAGCAATGTAGGCAGTATCACGTTAGGTACTGAACATGTTGATATACACACATATTACCATGTAACAATGCCACATTTGCTACTGCTGACAATGTGTCTCCCTCACATTTTCATAGGTATATCATGTGTGGCCAGAGTCCAAGGTTCTGTTCCTGGTAAGTGTTCTACTTTGTTGTATGGATCATATATACACTAAGAATGTTAATGGCTAATATTTTGGCCTAGGCACAACTGTTATGCTTAGTCAGAGTACAATAATTTTATGTTCAATTTTGGAGGGGTTAACTGACATACATTGAATGGCAATCACAGTTGTGTATTTGCAGGAATGGTAAAACATTTGCACTTCTTTTTGAGAAGGTCTATGCAGTCTGCTATACAGAAGGCAATCACTTACAGAGTCAGTGATACTCAAACTGGCATAGTATGCTCAAGATGGGAACACTGTGTTTTAGGTGTAGGTCTGTCACATACGCTGACATATTGCTTATCGCACAGGTGTATAGTACTATCAACATTAACTGGACATAGCTGCAGTGCATGTCATAAAGGGACAGTCTCATCTGTGTATGTTGTAGTCTGCTTGTGTGCTGTACATGGGATTGGAAATAAGATGTAGTATGTGTAATGCAGTTGCGGCTCCTCACCTGTAGGTGTATGTCTGTGGATTGCCATACATAATAGTGCAGGTAGTAATGTACTTATTTTGTCTTTCTCCTCACATGTGAATGTGGGGGCTGGAGTGTGTCCCCCTCACAACCTGATGTCAGTGTCTCATGGGACTCTGATGATGATGATGGCTATAGTGAACTACAGGTGGGGTTGTTGGGAGCTGAATTTGTCCCATGGGTTGACATCCCACTTCCTTCCCCATGTCCCTGCATACAGTCAGTATGCCCACACATACCAGTCCTCTGCGGCCACAGATATTGGAAAGTCAGAGTGTGGTGACATCAAACAGGAGAGTGTGGCAACTATGGCATCAGTGAGTGTAGCCACCAGCCATAGCCAGAGAGCTGGTGAGGTCCCACACATTCAGATTGATAGGGGTGCTTGAAGTAGGACTGCTGCCCATACACCACCTGTTACAGGTGTCACATCACAGTCACACAATGCATGTTTTCCATCATGAAGGCACAGGCACATTCCAAGCTCAACACCAGATGGATGATCAAGATCATGGATGCAGCACAGTCTGACATCCATGACTCCTTCCACCACATTGGTGATGCCATGGATTATTTCACTGATATAGGGGACAGATGGTGGGGTGAGACATTGTTAGTCCTTGACCACACATTGTCTGTGCTGGACCATCTGGTGGGAGTAGCACATCAGACATGTGGACATAGATCAGCAACACCATATGCTGAGAGTCCATGTAGCCATGCACATGCACGCTCCCATAATGTAAGTACCTCCAGCACTACAGAAGGGAGTGTGCTATCCACACGATGATGTGGCAGGCCATGGGCATGTGGTCCTGGGTGTGTGGGACATGGGCCCAGCAGATACCAGGCACCATCATCAACTAGCACCACATCTGAGCCTGGGCATGGTGCTGCCAGTGCCACTCCTGGCAGAGCCAGTTCCCATGTTCATGGCCGATGATGGTGAACTGTCCACTCTGCCATGTATGGTCCAAAGCTATCTAACATACACATGTATAGGGCTAGCACTTGGCTTGACTGTGTGCATGCACACACACAAACATCACTGTCACATGCAGGTCACCAACACATGACACCTCTCTATGGCCCAGCTAAGCAGCACCCCTTCCTGAGTCACACACATGCTGTTAACTGTTTGCCACAGCTTAGGCCTCTGACACCCCCCACATCACACGCTGTGCATGTGATGATACCTGTGCCACATCCCTGCCACCCATACCATCAATGCAGGGACATCCAAATATGTGTCTGCTGCATAGGTCGACTATATTACATTACATGTGTTTTTTTTTTTAGTGCTGTAGTGTTATGGCATGACAGGTGCTGTATGCTGGCATGAGTCATGAGTACACATCAACGTTTGTACATCTTTGCTGCATGATGTTAGATTGGTGGCAGTGCTGCAGAATGACAGGTCTCTCAAATAACTGTGTATGTTTTTGCTCCAGGGGGTATGAGTGGCTAAGCTATGAGACTTGGCAGCAATACAGTGGCATAGGATGGCATAGCAGCACAGCAGCAATATAACCTCAGCAAGCTATGGCTGTATATGTGCATAGTTACCTAGGTGCATATGCGTAGAACAGTGAGTCAGGGACAATGGGGGCAGTGAATGTAGTCTTACATGCATACTCTGAGACAAGGCCTGCAACCCTTGATACGTGTCACCTGGGTGTTCTGTACATAAAAATGTATGTGGTGACAGATAGCATGTATGCCTTGGTAGATGTGGGATATTTAGGGCCAGCAGCTAGTGACAAGGCAGTAAAATGCATGACAATTGCACACTCATATGTGTACTGCTGCATGGGAATATATTTGTGCAGTCACACACACAGTTGCCATTAGTGATATTAGAACACCTACCTATCTATTAGTATACATTACAGCACTAAGTAGTTATCGCATGTACCACAGAACTTATCTGTTTTAACATTGTCAGCCACTGCTGATAAGGTGGATGACATCAGCAGGTGTTGACAGGGAGGCCAATGCTGGGGAGGACGCTAGTCACAGGCCCATAAAATGATTGGCCATTGCACAGAGATAGGTCAGATGGGCATGTGTACCACTGTAAGGAAAGTATCTACACACAACCACACATACAAGATGGCTGCTGTGAGACTCAAACCCCTACCTACCTACTATTACACACTACAGCTTGCAGTATGAATTGCACACACTACCAATTACATGTGGTGGACATGTGGCTGCAGCCATAGTAGTTGTGGGCTACACAAACTGATCTTTTCTTACACAGCCTGTGTGGCCTGCAGAGTGAACCAGCTTTATGCTGTTATTGTATCTAGTGTCCTAGCAGTGGCATGCCTGTTAATACCTCTGCTATGTGTGCATGGTTATCAGTATCGCCATTTCTGGCTAGTTGCACTTTGCTAGGTGGACAATTGGCCAGTGACAATATGGCCTGTCCAAGTCCTGTGGGGAAGCCATTGCACATTACACCACCTGCTCAACATTGTCTGTCTACAGGATGACACTACATAGTTACAGGGTTCTATGGTTGGGTGGATTATGTCGTTATGCAGCCTTGATCTTTTACCATCAGACACCTATTATGTGTGCAGGTGCAGATAACCCCAGCATTCTGCATGTAGGTTTGGACATTTGTGCACCCCCACACACACGTGTGTTTGAGTGTGTATATATGTGTGTGTGTATATATATATATATATATATATATATATATATATATATATATATATATATATATATATATATATATATATATATATATATATATATATATATATATATATATATATATATACATAAATATATAAACAGGGATGTAAACTTAAGTATAGCTGTGTGTGCGTTAAGTAAAAGTGTTGTATAGCTATATGTGGAGGGTTTACATCACTCTACACATTTATGTAGCTCTATATATATATATATATATATATATATATATATATATATATATATAGATCTGTAAGTCCCCTTCAGTAGATTGAACTTTTACAAGTTCGAAGTTCATATGGCTAAGACCATATGATCGAACCTGTAAAAGTTCAAACTCACTGAATGGAGATCCATGTACAGTGTGGAATGGGAAGATTACCATTTTCTGCAATGTAGTGTGATCTCAGAGTTGTTATATTTAAGTGGGGGGGGGGTGAGTGTGTAGGGGGGCCCTGCTACAGAAGTCTAGTTTTGTTTTTTGTGTTTTTTTTTTTTATTTTTTATTCAATCTTCGAACTTTTACAATTTCTATCATATGGTCTCGGCCATATGAGGTTCGAACTTGTAAAACTTCGATCTACTGAAGTAGATCCATATATATATATATATATATATATATATATATATATATATATATAGATATATATATATATATATATATTTGTGTGTGTGTGTCTGTGTGCCACATAATGATAGACAGAGTGATCAAGTGTGAATATTTTCACATATTGGTTCTTTAGGCAGACGAAGTATCAGACATACGCTCAAGTTAGCCAAGTATAGGAGCATGCCCAGAGTGACTGTCAGTTTTAACAAAGTGACTCCAAGCCAGACCTACCTGTACTCAGGTCCAGGATTTTGTGTGCTGTAGACAATTGGCTGTTGCACCTGATTCACCAGTCCGGCACCTCCCTGATATTTTGTCCAAGGGATTCCCTGGCTGTGTGCTGAACATGACATATGAGTGATACCTATCGACTGTGCAGATTCTAATAGACTGTACATCATTTTGCATCAAATGTATGGTACATTTTACATAGCATTGTGATTTTCTGGTACATCACTGGCAAATCAATATAGATTTACATTAGGAAACGATGACAGACATTTGAGATACTGACTCCATACACACCAGGGAACCCATGCTGCTGCGCAACCTGTTATTCTCTGAACTTTCTACATTTATCTGGCCACTGGTTAAACCTTCTTATATTTGGGACTTCGTTCTACTATAATTCATGGGTTTGTCCAGATTTCCTGCTCTAAGTTGTTGTAGGTATGCTGTGCCTTGGGTACATGATGTAACACATCACACACAGGGTGACAGTATTCCCACCTCTGACTGTAATATTTTTGCAGAATGTTCAGCATTCCACCCCATATATCTGCTCAGCTCCTCATACAGTTGTGTTTTTCTGGTAATATACTACCTCATGGAGAACACTGAATTGTTGTCCATACTGACACAGTTATGCGATGGCCTTTACATCCTGCTGCTACTCTGACTTGTTGCAACCTGCTGTTATACTAGCCACCTTCTCAGCTACTCAGAGCATGTAGAATGTCTGTAGGTTTGGCACCCTGTCCCTCTATCGTCTCTGGCTTTGTTCAGCTTTCTTGCAATAACAGATTATGGCATGTTAACAATGTGTGGGCCTCGTACCATAGGAGTACCTCACATGCAAAAGTTGTAGGTACAGCCAACTTTGAACCATGAACACCATCAATCATGCTAACGTACTTAGCCTATTGAGCCACAACAGCCACCAGAAAGCGACTTTTGATTACTCACACTAGCAACAGCAAACAGACATATACACTTTGAACCCTGCATATTGTGGAACTAGTTGTTTGGCACAGCCCTGGGATTGTGTGGTCTGCTGATATATCCTTGCAAACATACTCTGTTACTGCAGATGTATTTGAACACAGATGTGCCGGGGGTAGGAGACTGCAGCATTTACAGTTGTACATCTGTCCTATGACTCTATGGCCCAGCTGTTTGGCAATTATCTTACATGTTGCCATGGGTTTTGTGCCTTGTGGCCTATTGCATATTATGGGGCAGTCACTACTGGACTGTTGTCCCACACGACTGCACAAAATATTTAAACCCATAAATTAGTAAATTATTTTGTATTAATTAGTTCAATTAGTTACCACCTCCTTCCAGTTTAAAAGGAGAGAACACAATCTAAAAACTACCAGTAAATTCAAAAAAATTAACATATGTGAATATATATATATATATATATATATATATATATATATATATATATATATATATATATATATATATATATATATATATATATATATATATATATATATATATATATATATATATATATATATATATACACACATATATATATATATATATATATATATATATATATATATATATATATATATATATATATATATATATATATATATATATATATATATATATATATATATACACACACACATATATATATATATATATATATATATATATATATATATATATATATATATGTTAATTTTTTGATTTTGTGACGTTTTTAACAAATATATAAAGATACGGAATTAGCTGGTTGTTAGTTATGATGAAGTCCAAGTGATGAAAGTGTTTAACTGTGGTAATTTTCTCAGCTTCTTGGTGAATAAAGTGCAGTTGTTTTATATCTGGCTGTATTGCTTCTGTAGCCCTATTGGACTGTGTGTGCATTTTGGTGTTTTTTCTTCATTCCTGTTATCTGTTTTTCAAGGCCAGGGCATACTGGGCATGCCTACATCTGCCTACGGGGACAGCCTCAGGGCGTTTCTCCTCAAAGTCCTTCCGTGGGTGTGGCTGTGAGTACCTTGGCACTTGTGGGGGGGGGTTGTGTGTCCCTTCCCTGTGATGATCCTGCTGCAGCTGTTTCCACAGGATCATATTGTGTAGCATGGCACATACTGTGAACATCTGGGCACATGTGGCTGGAGAGTACTGCAGGGCTCCACCTGATATACTGATGCACTGTAACCGAGACTTGAGCAGCCCAAACACATGTTCTATGATGTTCTTAGTTTGTGCATGTGCCTCATTATGGCGTTCATTGGTAGGTGTGTCTGCATTTCTGATGGGTGTCATCATCCATGGCTCCAGTGCATAGCCAGCATCCCCCAGTAGATGGCCATATGGGATGTTTGCCTTGGCAAACATCTGGTACAGCTGTGATGTATGCCAGATATGGGAGTCGTGATAACTGCCAGGGCTGCCAGCACACACATTCATGATGATGCCCTGGGCATTGGACTCGACCTGGCAGTTGATAGAGTGATACCCCTTGCGGCTGACGTCTCCTCACCAGGCATTGCTTTAATGTGTATATGAGTACAGTCTATGGCACCTAGTACCTCATGGTAGTGTGCTACATGCTAGAAGAGATGCATACTACTGGCCCTATCCTCAGGGATGCAGGGTAAATAAATGTGTGCACTGGCATGTGTTTGCATGGCAGCCAGGAACTGATGGAGTACCCTGGATGCAGATATCTGTGAGATCTGCATCATGTCCCCAGCTGGTCTTTGAAAAGTACCTGTAGCTAATATTCTAAGGGCTACACATACCTTTGTTTCCACTGTGACTGGTTCCCCTCTGTTGGCTCTGGGTCTGAGTGGAGGTCAGCAGAGCACAGTAAGTTCTTGTAGTATGTCCCTGTCCACCCTGTAGCACTCTAGAAAATCTAGCTCATGTAGGTCCTAGAAGGGTGCTCTAGGCCTGGACATTCTTCTCCTTCTTAGTCTAGGCCTATTGTCAGCTGCAGCATCAGCACTGCCTCCAGCCTCTAACATATACAGATGTAGCAGACCAGCAGCAGCCCATAGCATTCTTTCTGTTAAAATTCCCAAGTCTGTACTCCAATGGTGCAAAGTCTGGGGGAAAAATCAGATTGTAGGGTGTATGAATAAGTTATAGTGCTCTGCTGCAGATGCAGCCTGTGTAATTGGATAACTACAATGCATTCTACCTGCCAGATACATCTTTGACGGGTTTGAATGGCCCAGTGTATGTGGAACAGGGTTTATGAGTATTTTATACATGAACGGTTTTCCCAGGTAATTTCCTTTTTTGTTTTTAAACTGCCTTCCTTGCTAAGCACTGGGGTGTGGGGGGTGCAAACCCGTGGCACTGGTATAAGCACTGCTCAGCAGTCTGGACACACCGTCATGCACAGGCACACTTACCATAGCTCAAACTAGGTAAAACATGTGCCCCGCAGCTAAACAAAGCTTAGCAACACTGGACGCACACTCCTGCTTAGCTGAGTGGTGCGCCACACAAGCTCACTGCTGAACTCCAATCAGCTTAAACATATAGTGACACTTCCCCTTTTGATGTCAGCTACCTTTTCTGTGGACACCGACATGGTTTTGCTGCCACACGGATTTTATCTGCGGACACAGTAGCCCATTTTAGCTATTCAATAACCCGGGCTTATTTGCATGCAGAGCTGTGCACACAACCTGGATACTTCACTATTCCAGGGCCTGCCTCCTTAGCAACCACTGAAATCTACCATTGTACATACTCCATGCATGGCCCTTTCAGCATTATGCTCACATATTTCTTATTTGTAGCTTTTATACTTTTTAATATTTTATTTGCATAACTGCACATTTGCACACTCTGAAAACATAATATGGGTATTAAAAATGTATTTATTACATTATTTTGCATATTTTTTTGGACACAGGGCATAGTTTTGTACATACCTATGCCTACTATGTAATTTCTGATATTCTAAATGGGCTTTTGCAGTCCTTGTTCCATTTTTACTTTCTTGTACATGGAAATTTTCCGTTTACACATTTGACACCAACACAGGGTCTGCAGGACTGCTTATCTGGTTGCTGGATCACTGCAGCACCCTCATTTACATGCTATTCACCTGCTTATTGGGTGATTTTCATGCACGGACATTTCCGTGCCTGCAAGGTCGTCCACACCCCTCTGCTCTGTTTACTGGATCACACAGCTGCTTACTTCCATGTAAGCTCCATGCCACTATGCCTACATAGAAAATTAGTCTGCATAGTCTTTATTGAATTCCAATTATAGTTCTGACTTTTTGAAGATCTAAGAAATAATGTTACTCTGTGCTATGTTTCCTCATGCTCCTGTATTGCTAATTTAGCTTGTCTGAAATTTTATATTTGCATTTTTTCTCATACCCTCTAATTTTAACCTAAGCATTTGATTAATTGATTGCTACATTTATTCATATTATCTATTTAATTGTGCAGTGTATGTGCAGAACTATCATATATCAACTTGCATAACTGATTACAATTCATGATTGCTGTTCTTCTTAAAGAAACATTACTTCCCTGTTTGGTTAACTCTGAAATCTTGGTTTGGTGCTTTCAGCTTTCTTTCTGTGTACAAGTTGTGCTACACTTGCATTTATTTGTGAGGGTATAGGCTGCTCTTTCATTCGATAAGTCTGACCCTTTTCTCATGCTCTCCTCTTAGTGCATTCTTGCTATTCTCTCTCGCTCTCTTGAAAATCACTAGCTGGCATGCTTAAACGTTCGAAACATTCCTTGCTGTATTGGTGTCCTGTACGTTTTGGCTCCCATTACCATTCCAGTTACTCACGGTCAGGTTCTTATGCTAGCACTGCCACTGTAATGGCCCTTTCTGTCCATGTGACATGGGTTTTGTCATCTCCTGTAATTAGAAGATTATATAAAGACTTATTTTTGATTTACACTACTGCTAAGCTAGAGCTAAACATTAGTTAAACACATGTTTATCATTTAACTGTGTATGAACCTCATTAATCTGTCCTATAACGTATTCACAAAAACTCACCCCTATCCAATTACTTAATTCATAGGATCATAGGATCATAGAAAATTACTAGGCTATCAACCAGGAGGTCATTTTAAACCTAGCCATTTCATGCAATGTAATACCATAGAAATGTTAGTAAATACCCAATATTGCATTAAATGATGACTGCCCATGTCTGGGAGGGTTGTGGGCTCTATCTGTGATAAGAATTTAGGGTGTTCCATCCACTCATCCTGGTTCCTCTTGAACAGTATCATAGAGGTGATCTGTTTCACATGAACTGGTAGCCTGTTCCAAAGATGCTGCAGTCACTGGGAGATAAATCTGTCCCTCCAGCATAAGAAGTCTGTACAATATGGAGTATAGTGACAGGGACTATAGTCAGTCTGTGTAAGGCACATGCCAGAGTCCCTTGATCTTCTTTGTTAGAAACCTCTGAGGTCTCTTTAATTGCTGCAGGTGCTTAGTGCAGTACATGCCAAATGGGACATTATACTCAATTCTGGACTGGATAAGTGCTGAGTGTAGGGGGGTTAAAACTTCTTTTGCTCTCAAGGCAATGCCTTCACTAATCAAGTGTGTTACATAGAAAGCTTTCCTCACTACAGTAGACACATGATGGTCAAAGTTAAGGTTGCACTCACCTTCTGATTCCAGGTCCCTTACCACTTCATGGGTACTTAGGGTATTGTTGTGGATTTATTAGTCTGAGGGGACATTGTTTGTGCCAAAGGGAATGAGGATGCATTTCTTCACATTCAGTTTGAGACCATGACTAATACATCAGTTGTTGATCTGTGTGAGATCCTCCTGGAGTATACTGACATCATTTTGGGATTCAATGATTACATCTTATTTGCAGTTGTCAGTGAACTTGGTCAGCCACAACCCCTTAGTTTTCACCTGAAAGTCTGAGAAGTATATACCACATAGTAGGGTTCCCAGTACTGTCCCCTGTAGCAACCCACTCATAAAAGGTCTGCTGGTTGATGTGCAGTCATCCATTTTGATAGTGTGTGTCTGGTTTGAGAGCCAGTTGGCAACTCATATTACAATGAAGGGGTTTACATTCAGTTTGCTAAGTTTATCGGTAATGCCTGAATGTACGATTGTGTTGAAAGCCTTTGCCAGGGATAGGTATGCTGTATGCACAGATTTGCCCTAGTCAGTGGCCATGGTCACATCTTCAAAGAAATCAACCAGATTTAACATGTGAGATCTGCCCTTCATGAAGCCCAATTGGGTAGGATCCAGGGCTTGGAGGTCACCTATGTCTTTATTTATGAGGTCTGTAATGATATGTTACATGGCCTTAGAGATGAGGCTGGTCAAGCTTGTGGGTCTGTAATTCCCTTGGTCTGTTGCTAGGCCACCTTTGTGGAGGGGAGTAACTGTTGCTGTTCTGTATTCCACAGGAACAAAGCCTGTGGTTAGGCTATGATTGAAAAGCGTACTTTAGTGGTGATGCTAGTTTATGTTTTAGCCTATTTAGAAGACAGCCTGGAATGTCATCTGGTCCCATAGTGGCTGTGGTTTTTGCCTTAGACAAGGCTTTGATGACCTCCTCCTCTTCAGATATGTAGGTTGGGGATAAGTTTGGGGGAAAGTTTGTTGTAAGTTAGTAGGAGATAAGGGAGTGAAATTTTTGCCAAACCTATCTGCTAGCAGGTTTTCTATCTCCGTGGGGTCAGTGTCTGTGATACCATTGTGTTCCAGTGTGCATCATTAATTCAATATCCTGATTCTTTTGTCTTCCGCCTGATATAGGAATAACACCTCCCTTAACTATTTTTCTATATCCTGCCTTGCTCTTTTTGTCTGTTAATCTCTTGGATTTTACTCTAGTGTGAAAAATCAACTGTGACTGTATTAAGTATGTTCTGTCCAGATGTACTCATTATATTACTTTTCCATGCTTATATCCTTCCTGTTTCTACTCCCTTTACCTCTCTACTCTCTCCACCTCTCTTTATTAATGTCATTAATGTCTTCTGTGCTTTAACTCATATCATTTCTAATATTATATATTTTCTTGACTGACTCTCTTCACTCATTTCTAATATTATTTGTCTAGGATATAAGAACTCTCTGCCCTGCAAAATGTCAGTTGCCTGTTTCCACCATTGAAGGTGATCACTGGGCTTACTAATTCAACTTAGGTTCCTTCACCTACCTCACCTGAAGGGTAAATCTGACCAGAGTAGTCTTGTAGGTTCCCTTTATACTTCACTAAAGATTTCTTCTTTTAGTCCCCCTGTTTTTTTTGTTATTTTAAGTATTACTTACTATGGTATCTGTGGTAGTAACAGGGGTTTCATATCTTGACTGATTTTGTTAGGGAAGGCTTAACCACATTCCTTGGATATTGCATTTAACTCTTTCACTGCTATCTAACTACTCTGCCATTATCTTCTACATATCTTTACCTTTTCTACATTTAAGCTTCTTGTACTACACATAGTAACCAACAAACCACCTACTATATCCCTCTCTACTCTACTATGCAAATTAGCTCATGATAGAAACAACTTGATTATCTACTTTTAAACACTTCTCTCCTATGATAGCTCTGTTTTTATCTCTCTACTCTTGTAGACTACCTCTTCACATAGTCACACATTTACTTAGACCTTCAAATAGTTTTATTTTAACAACTTTGGACATCTTTTACCTAACAAAAACATGGTGAATGGTATACCCTACTGATAGATCTCTTTTGATTCCTCTACAATCACATGTTGCTCTGTTCACCCTCACTACACTGGGATTCACTCTGGTCCCCTACCCTACCCGGAATTCCCACCCACAACTTCTATTATTATATTTGAAGACTCTCTCTCTGCCCACTATCCCTGATTATCCAATCATAAAACTTGGAAATTACCTTGTTATATTACTTCAATTAACTAATGTATACCTAGTAATGTGACACAGCCTTCATTCCCAATACTGTAGCTATTTTAAACAATCAAATTCACCTTGTCCATCTCCTATTCTCCCTAGTTTCGTTTGATCTGTCCTGCTGTACTTTTACTTACCTTCTACATACACCACCTGTACTTAATTTTCTTTCATTTTCTCCTATCTCTCCTTCTACTTTCTTATATCTCTATATTCAACCTTATCACTCCTTTGTTGCCCACCTTCCCTTATCCTATTCCTTATAGATACTTCTGACTCTCTTACTGTATATTATTTATCCTTTATAGACACCACCTGTAGGTAACATTTCTGCCATTCTTGTTATCCAACTCTTTCCTTCTAACTACACTTACCATACTCCTATTGTGCCCTCACATTCCCTTCTCAACCCCCATCCGTAATGCCTAACAAAAGTTTAAATACTTTTCATCTTTCCTTTGTTTCCCTCTCTACCTCTTAAAAACTTTCTACCTCCCTGTTTCACCTGCCAACTTCTGCCACTATTTTCCAAACCTAACCATCTAACTGCTTCTCCAAGACATCTCCCAGTTTATTTCAATAAACCCGCTTTACTCCCTAAACTGAAAATATTTAATCCAAAATGTTCTATCTTCCATGTCCACTACCACTGTAAAAGACCAAGCAGTGACATAATATTAACTTTACACTATCTTAGATTCTCAAATATCCCACAATAGGGTGGCGTCCACCCAAATCCAGGCCCCACTTCCATCCATATCCCTTCAATTCTACAAAACCCACTAATTCCTCTAAAATCCTAAACTTTTTTATCCTGAGTTTACAGAGTATTTGTAATAAAACCACTGACTTTCAAGCCTGAATAACTCACAATTCACCTGATATTATTACTGCAATTGAAAGGTTATTATTAGGTCAGATAGACTTCACAAAAAGGCTGGAGGCATTGCACTTCTTTCTAGAAATTAATATAATATAACCCCTTCTCTAATCATATCTCCAAGTTCTGTAATGCTGAAATTCTCATTTTCTACTTTAAAATAAACAATACTAAAAGTATATGTATCCCAGTTGTATACATATCCCCTGCCAGTACTGAAAGATATTCTGTCTCTTGGATCTCCCATACTACAAAAAATGAAATTATTATTTTAGGAGATGTCAGCATTAAACTGGTTAAACTGTAGTTGTAAATTCACATCCTCAAGCATTAGTCTATTCAAATATTTCCAGCTTATTACCACTCCAACAAGATTTAACAATAGGAGTAAACAGGGAGCTATCCTAGACTGGATCCTTGTCACTGATCCCAGTAAATTCCCCAGAATTGGTACTTTCCCTAATACACTTAGTGACAATCTCCCTAATTATGTCCACAGAACAGTACCTCCTATACAGAAAAAAACATCATTATAAAAATATCCAAAACCTGACTAACTTTGACCAACAGACACTTATCAGTTTACTAAAAAACATGAACTGGAGTATCCTAAAAACACTACCTCTAGATGAAGCTGTGAATTACTTTAATACATTTCTGAATACCCCACTTTACCAAAAAAAAGTGACAGAACTATCCCTGTCCCATAGTTAACTAGATCAACAAAAAGTCTTATGTCAACTAGGGACAAAGCCTGGGAACAATGATCAAAAAACAAAAGCCATTCAGACTTGTTGAAATTTAAGCAACTCTGTAGCCAGATTAAAAAAAAAAAACAAGTAATCAAAGATAAGAAAGAGTACTATCTCAAACCACAAAGAAATAATAAGCTCAATCCTAAAAAAATTCTTGTCATCCATGTCTATAATATTCAACCCTGGTTCTAAAATTAATCCTTCTCCATATCCTGATAAGACAACCACACAAACTGTGACCCTTTTCAACTCTCACTTCATTGAAAACATATCTAAACTCACTGCTAGCACTTTCCGCCCCTCCCCCACCCTTGCATAACCCAGGAGTTACCAAAGTTAGACCAGTCCTCTCCCTACCATCCAACTCCTATTTTACCCTCCTATAAATTAACCCATGCTACTACTATTAGTCATAACTTCACTCTTAATCCTGTGTCAACTAATACCATAAAAGACTACTTCTTAAACTCAAGCCTGGCTCCATGTCCACTGACAGTCTTCCTACAGAATATTTAAAGTAGGCAGTGGAAGCCATTGCATATCCTATTAGTATACTTATTAACAGGTCCATCAATGAATTCCATGTACCAAATCTCTGGAAAAGACCATTTATTCTACCTCTGCATAAAGGAGGTAACCTTACAGATATTTCTAACTACTGTCCTATTGCCATTCTGTCCCCAATGTCAAAGCTAGTAGAAAAATATGTCCGTACTTAGTTTCTAAACTCTCTTTTCAACAATCAGTTTCTAACTTCAAGACGGCAATGATTTAGACCAGCTTGTACTACCACGACTGCCATGATATCCTTCATGGTCACTGTTAATAGAGCGAGTCTCTGGTAAAATTGTTTCTTCTCTTTTTCTTGACTTATCAAAGGCCTTTAATACAGTTTCTCACCCCTTACTACTAAATCAGCTCTCTGACATTGGTCTCACCCCACCTCTGTTAACTGGTTCTCTAATTACTTATCAAACAGACAACAGACAGTCAAATAGCAGGATCTTTTCTCTCCTTACCTAAACAGAACTGGTGCTCTCCAAGGCTCTATATTGGAACTATCCTATTTAATGTCTTTAATAACCTACAGATTTCCTCTTGCCAGGGCACTGTGATACAATATGTAAATGATGAAACCATTATTTGCTCCTCAGATTCTATGTTCCATCTACAACAAATCACCCAAGAGGCTTAGCAAAAACCAGCTGAAAACCCACAAAAAACAAGCTATTCCTCCACTTTGAAAACAACTTTTACTAGCAAATCTCACTTCACTATACTCTCACAAGACAACACAATAATATAAGTTGTTCCTTATACCGAATTGCTTGGAGTAATAATTGATGATAATTTAAAATTTGATTTACATATACAACATAACATTAAAAAGAAACACATTAGGAACTTGGCATTTGTTATTGGCACAAACACTTTCTCAATGCTTCTACTAAACAGACTCTTGCCTCTACCTATCTTCTTCCATTGCTCATGTATGGCACCCCTATACTTAATCTAAATCCTTGCTGCTAAAAATAAAATTAGGAAGGTGCTACATATGCTAAATATTCCACTCATCATTGAAAAGCTTTGCATTCTCTTTAGTGGCTTGAACTCTCACACTACCTTACCTCTCTACAATTTACAACTGCCCACAAATAAGTCTACAATCCCTTGGCCTGCCCTGCTCTCATTTCATTATTTAACTACTACCTACCCAGTAGATCTGTCAGATCAGAAAATTAACAACTTCTGGTCGAGTATAAACCTAGCAAGTCTGCTGGTCAGTGTCTTTACTCTTATTCTGTGGCTGAAGGGTGGAACTCTCTTCCCCATGACAATCAGAGCAAACCAAAAGTTTTCTTCCTTTAAAACTACTTTAAAAGAATATCCTGCTAAGACTAAGATCTGCTGCTGCACCAAACCTGACTAAATATGCAATTTTTTCTTCTAAAATTTTCATTTTCATTTCTTCTGGCCTGGATTATCCTACTTCTCACTCATACTTTCTATGTACCAGCTAACCATAACCTCCCTTCACTAAATCCTTTATCCTTTATACATCCAATATCCTCTCATTTATTTCTTCTTCCTAGAGCAGAAAGTACACTTTCAAAATTCTTACCCTAATGGTCATTTGTAATAAACAGCAACTGGAAAAATAAATTGAAATGTGCTCATTTTTTTATTATTATTCTTTTATAATCGGCATGAAATTCTTCCAGGCATCTACTATTAGACAGAATATCTAAAAATACCAAGCCTATTGTTTATGCTTTGTTTCATTTTGTATTTTAAATATTGTATTTTTTGTAACTTTGTATTTAAATTTTATTGTATTATGTGCATCTGTTTTGTAGCTTATCTCTCCAGGCCTCCATTGAAAATGGGCTCTGAATGGTCCAGTTGGACTATCACAGTAAACAAATATCAATCAATCAATCAATACTTTTTTTCCCTTTGTTTTTCAGACATTTTTATTTGTTCTTCTGGAATATTTATAGTAGAACCATATTATTTTAATGTGTGTGTGTGTGTGTGTGTGTGTGTGTGTGTGTGTGTGTGTGTGTGTGTGTGTGTGTGTGTGTGTGTGTATCAATCTATATATAGATAGATATGTATATAGCTATAGATTTATACTATTGTTTCACAACATTTTTGAAAGGATTAAACACACATTAAGTATCAAACTTGGCTTATACAACTAAGAACTGTAATCTTGCAGTACAGCTAAAACAATGTTAACCCATTCCGTATCTTCAACCTCTTGGAATCTTCCTTAGTTACTTTATTTACAGGTAATAGATGCAGATTTCTAATAGTTTTGCATCTAAAAGTAATACTCTTGCATTTATTAAAATTACCGTGCTGTATAAGACAAAATGCAAGATTCACGAAGGCTTGCACGGAGTGTAAGAGACGTGCAACACTCCATGCAAGCCTCGCGATCCAGGAACAGCCCTAAACTCCGTGTAAGAGACCAGCTAAAACGTCTCTTACATGGACTGGGCGTGGACATGCTAAATACCTCACTTGCAGCCGAAAGGTATGCAAATGAGGTATTTTAGCGATCCACAAAGCAGAAACCAGTCCGTGTAGGAGACGTTTTAGCTGCAGAAATGTACTCAGTTGACAACTGAGTACATCTCTGCAAAATCAACAACGGAGCGATGTCAGCTCCAAAAAAAGGTTGCATATGAGTCAGGTAGCATGCCAATGGCCAAATATGTGGCCATTGGCAAGATAACCCGATGCAAAAATATTAAAAATATGATTTTTTTTTTCGGCAATTGCCAATGTTTAAACCCAGCGCAGCCCCGCGCAAACGGGCTGCGCTGTATAAAACCATAAAAAAGAAGGTTATAAACCCACGAATGTGGGTTTCATGCAATACATGGAATGACAATGCAGGGACCAGCAGACCAAAACCAACATGGCCACCGTGTAGTGTTTGCTAAGGGGGGAAGCTGAGTCTAAGACATGTAACTAAGCATTAGTAGGCAATCTCATGTAAATGAGGGTTAGGATACTGAATCCCACAGTCACATAGCAAATGAGCACTGTCTGAGTAGTGTAAGAGATAGAAAAGGGGGAGGAATAGAGTAGGAGATAGGTGACATCACAGGGGAATGGTAGACAGAAATGCAGTTCATTGAGGCCAGTGTAACATGACAGATGACAGGCACAGATCATGGAAAGAGGTGTGCCACTAGATAAGTCATGGAAAGACAAGAAATGGAAGGTGTACACTGTTACCTATACCAAAGTTTCTTGCTGGCCGTGCATGCGCCGTGTCGCGGCGCAATGAAGCGAGTAAGGCAGTGTGCTGTAGCGTGTAAGGCAGTGTGAGCATGTGGGAGCGTGTTGGGAGATGTTTAACACTGTTTGCGTGGGTGTGCGCGCATGTAAGGCAGTCTGAGGATGTAGGAGGCTGTTGGCAGACGTGTAACAGTGTTTGCGCGGGTGTACGCGCGTCTAAACCCGAATAAGGAGATCCTTAACCATGGAAGCACGTGTGCGCACGTGTAAGCCACTGTGAGCGTGTGTCAGATAGTATGCAACTTGCTCCCCCCTGAGGAAACAGAGAGGAAAAAGGAAGCAACAGAATTAATAGGAAGCTAGCAGGGATAACTGCTGAAGCTAGCAGGTGAAAATAATTAGAAGCAGGCAATTACACAGGCAGAATAGTAGACCAGCCCAGCACTTAAAACTCTGCAAACAGTAGTGCAGGATGTTCTCATTAAGAGACACTGCAAGACAGGAGTAAGATAATAGAAGTGAAAACTGAAAAAGCTGAACTCAGAGCAGAAATGCTAGGGGCTGCCATAGCTGTTATAAGGAGACATAGACGACTTGCTGAGGGTGGTGACAATGCAGAAGGTGCCAGACAACCCACAGTGAGGAGACGGAGAAGAGTGTACAGGCCCAGGGTCACCTACCACGGGTTACATGAGCTGGAGATAGTAGAGCGCTATAGAGTGGACAGAGAGCTCCTGCAGCAGATTGTTGAGCTGTGCAGGCCACGCCTCACACACAGAACCAACAGAGGGGAACTCATCCCAGTGGAAACCAAGGTATGTGTTGGCCTAAGAATACTAGCAACAGGTACCTTCCAGAGACCAACTGGCGATATGATGGGGATATCACAGGCATCAGCCTCCAGGGTACTACACCAGTTCCTGGATGCCATGTCAGCACATGTCGGTGATCATGTATATTTCCCCAATGCCCGTGAGGTATTGGCCTGCAATATGCGTCTCTTCCAGCAAATAGCGGAATACCCTGAGGTACTGGGTGCTATAGACTGCACGCACATACGCATCAAAGCACCAGCAGGAGAGCGGGGTAGGGCCTACTTAAACCGCAAGGGCTTCCCCTCCATCAACTGCCAGGTCGTGTGTGATGCCCAGGGAATAATAATGAATGTGTGTGCTGACTGCCCTGGGAGTTATCACGATTCCCACATCTGGCATTTGACGCAGCTGTACCAGACATTTGCCAATGGGGACATCCCACACGGACACCTAGTGGGGGATGCAGGTTATGCACTGGAGCCGTGGCTGATGACACCCATCAGAAACGCACACACACCTGAACAGGAACGCCATAATGAGGCACACGCACAAACACGTAATGTGATAGAGCGTGTGTTTGGGCTACTCAAGTCACGGTTCCGGTGTCTGGACACATCTGGTGGAGCCTTGCAGTACACACCAACTACATGTACCCAAATTGTCATGGTATGTGCCATGCTACATAATATGATCTTGCAAAAACAGCTGCAGCAGGACCAGCATAGGGCAGGGCCAAACAGCCCCCCACCATTGCCAAGGCCATCACAGGCAGAGCATGACTCGGAGGAGGAACAACCTGAGCCTGCCCCAGTAGGCAGAAGGAGGCGTGCCCAGTATGCCCTGGCCTTGGCAAAGAGGCAACGCATAGCACATACACTGGCTCAGTAGGAACCCTGGGAATGATACCCCTCTCCGACTCACTCATATAGTAAAATGGATGCCTAACGTGACACAACCTGCTCTCAAACATGTACAGGGACGTGTAATATGCGCATCCGACAGAGGCAGCCCTGCTGCACCACCTGAGGCATGAATGCTATGTGTTAAGTAATGTAACACCAAGTGCCATATGCACACCTGAGGACCCTGACTAACATCCTACCCTCACCAAGTATCATGCCACAACATGACAATGAGATGATCAAGTGCAACAATTGCCTGAAGTATCGCAGTTATCTGAAGGGGACCCAATGTGTGCCAGTCTGGGATGACATGCTGAGCATGACATGATGCACCACCTGCTAGGACTGGCGTGCACCTAGCAGTGCAGGCCATATGGATACTGGCAAAGGCTGTTGTCACCCACAGTATGCCCTGAATAGGTAAGGCTCAAAACACAAACCTATCTCCAGAGGTACCAGAAGGGATAAGAATAAGATAAGGGATAAGTTTAATCAGCAAGATGCATGCAGTCTAAACTCACCCAGTATGGTGAATGTTGATAACTGTGGTGTAACAGAAAACTGAGGCAAGGCTCACAACAGCACCCTAACACTACCAGGTTACACCTCATACTGTGCTGTACAGCCTCAGAACTTTATTTTATTTTACATTTGTTAACCGGGGGTGTCTGACTGAGCCGAAAAGGCCCTTTTTCAGCAGAGGCCCGGGGAGAAAAGCTCCACAAAGAAAAAATTACAGACACATTTAGTTATTTAGACATAATCAGTATACACACAAATTACAAGAGACATGTTTTTACAGTGGTATGCGGCACAAACAGTTACAGTGGAGAACAATCAAAAAGATATTAATTTTAAAAATAAAGGTAAGTAATAGATTTGTGGTGTACAGCTGAACTTTGGAATGTAGGTAGAATACATACATAGTACACAGGTACAGTACATACATTGTAGATTAGCCAGTGTTTGTGAGTAAGATTGAAAAACTATTATCAATTGCTCTAGATTTAGTATGCATATGTTATCCACTTTCACTAGCCTGGGGAGCAATCATGGCACTGCCAACTTTGCTTGAGATGTTGCCTGATGAGGTCTTTAAAGGAGGCTTTGGATGATGTGTTTTGAATGCTAGTAGGGACAGAGTTCCATTTTTTAGCCACGGAACTACTATATAGTGCATCTCCAAAGCTATTGTAGCTGTTGGTGACTTCTAGTAGTAGTTTGCTTGATGATCTAAGAGGCCTTTTGGCCGAGTGATGTTGTACTTGGACCAAGCTACAAAATGATGGTGACTAGCAAGAATTCTCAAGGATAACCACACCCCCATGTCGGTACCACAACAAAAAGCAGCATGGACTAGCCATGCTCAAGTAACAGTGGCTACAACTGCCCCCCAGTTTATAGCCTGCTACAGACTACTGTCCCAACACCAGGAACTGCATCCGGCCTATGTTGGAATACATGAATATATCAAGTCCTCAAACCCACATTATATTGGGTGACTGCAAATACCCAGACATACACTGGGATCATTATACTAGCTCCAACAGTGTCGGACAAAGGTTCATAGAATCCACAAACCAAAAGGCCCAGGAACAATGTACCACTCCCACAAAAGGGGTAAGCATACTGGATGTGATAATCAGCAACATGGGTACTGGATGTCAAGATGAGAAGTGCATTGCTCACTGGTAAAACCAGACCATAGAGTAATCACACTAGATATAAAAATCCTGACCACAGTCCCTGGCCGGGAAACCACAGTGGAAAACATGTGTTAAGCAATATCTGCACTCCTCCAAACTGATGTGGAATCCATTAAAGGTCCCGTGCAGGTGCAAAATATGGGCCACACCTCAGAACCTGTAATACAGCCATGGCATGAACACTGCCAGGAATGCTTGGAGTATGCAGTCCTAAATTAAAACAAGACACAGTGCCTAACTCTGGCATGGTGGACACCAGCCATAACCAAAACATGCAAGAGAATGAGGAAGCCACTACATGATAGAGCAAACATGAACAATGAAGTAATCACTGATCAGTAGTATGGCAATAGGATCTGTCCACACATGCAATCCACTAAGGCCAGCCACAACAAGTGGAATCTGTGAATGCTGAGGCAATGTCACATCTGCCCCAAGTACACAGACAACCCCTAACACCACCCAAGAAATACAAAAATATGTGAGAGATGCAACCATCCATCCAAACTGGAGGCTGAGCTCCCCCAACTCAGTACTCCCAAAACAAGTCAGTAGGAGAAGGTAACCACACACACCACAAACACAGTCCCACATAGACCTATCACAACTGCAAATCAAACACATAAACACAGACAAACATTCCCGGAGGCACAACTTACAAACACAGCACACCAACAGAGGCCTCTAAAGGAGACACCCAATCAAACAGCCTCCAAACATAGCACATGCAACACATAGCACACAAATCTGGTGTGCCAAACAGTCACAGGCCAGAAGGGGAAACAACATGCCTGATACAGTTGTCATAGGTGACTCCATAGTCAGACACACTGCTGTCCCGCACACCAGACTGAACAAGGGAAAGGGTACAGTAAGCTGCCTGTAGGCTGCCACAATATGCCACATAACAGAAGTATGTAGGTCACTCCAAAGCAAGTAGACATATGATGCAGTCATAGTCCATGCTGGTGTGAATGACCTGAGATGTACCGCCCTACACTGCATGAAAAAAGACATAGATGAGCTAACTGATTATGTAGTCCAGGCCAGTATGACACTCACCGTTCGCAGCATCCTACCCTTACCAAGAGTAAGGCCACAGTACAAACATGGAATGAGCAGTCATAGCAAGTGGCACACTTACTGGTGTTATTCCAAGGGGATGCAATGTCTGTCCGCTTGGGATGTCATGCTTGACAAGCCACGCAGCTGTCCTTGGGATGGCCTGCACCTGTTATCCCTGTGTGTCTGAATATTGGATAAGGCCTTTGCCACCTCCATAGAGCCTTTTGTAGGCAAGGCTGAAAAGACTGACCCACCACCCTAGAAAACATAAGTGGGAAGAAACATAAGGGAAATGCTGACCAATGCCAGATGTGTACACCCCAATATGCATGCTCCCGAGGCCATCCCCAGAATGGAGAACATCGATGTGTGTGCAGCGACAGAAACCTGCTGCAAGCCTCCTGACAGCACACCAGCACTACCAGGTTATACCACGTATCATGTGTCATGGCCCCAAAACCTGGAATGAAACAGAAAAGGAGGGTGAGTATCTATAGTCAGCACAGACACCCATACGTACAGGTAACTGACAATGCACAAGGCATTGGAGTTCACACATGTGCAACTAACTGCAGGCAAGACTGCTGTGCAGTCTGTAGCATGCTACAGACCGCACCCTCACACACAATAACCCCACCCAGCTGTCCTGAAGACAATGGGCAGTATGAATGTCCCACAAAACAGCAAACAAGGTATCACTAATTACCACATAGGTGGTAAACCAGTATGTATAGAAAGAGTAACCAGGGACCTAGGGACACAAGTGGACAGTAACCTGTTATGTGACACCCACATTGCCAATGTGGCTAGGAAGACTGTCTACATTTGACACCGTAGCAGGAAAGGAGTCACATCTACGGCAACAGAGGTCATTGTGCCCCCATACTTTTCTGCAATCACACCCATAATCCAGTACAATGCCTCATATGGGATGTACCTTACCTGACACCTGCAGCAGTTATAAAGACCTCAAAGGTACCTCACCAAGAGGATAAAGGGTCACAAATATATGTCATATGCCGCCTGGCTGTAGACACCCCAGCTGAATCCAGTCACATACTGCCTACACAGAGTCATTGCACGCCTGTTGTAGGAGGCCATGCCCAACACAGGAGTAATGGACATGCCCCACCCCAGAAAACACAACTCCATCGGAGCTGTGAGAGGGAGAGATGTCAACCCCAAAATATAATGGAATCGGATGTGCTGGTGGGACAGATACATAATCCAGAGGCTCCCCACACCCTGGACCACAATCCCATTCCATGTTAGGCAGAGCCCCTCACTGACACCCTTCAACAGGACTCTTGCCAAGTGGATGGATGATCATTGAGTTACACTAGGGGTCCTCACTGTGCCATGTCCAGACAGAGGCACAGCCAAGCAACACATAAATGGTCATAATATGCACATAGCAAGGGGTGTCAAAAGCCACACACACTCTGGCTAGGCTAACAAATGCTCAGGGTGGATAGCCTAGTATGACCCTATGAACCTATGAAGATACAAATTGTACAGGACACTAAGGATAATCCCAAGGCTTACACAACTGAAGGTAGGAACCATGATGGGAATTCACAGATATGCCCTGAATCACACAAATATCACAAACACACACACATATTGCCAACATACATCCTGACAGGTGCAGCGCAAACCCCCCCCCTCCCCCGAATGCAGAATATCTAACCCAGAAGGCTGCTGGCCCCCTGACATTGCAGATGCTGAGGTAACAGCCACCATCTACAAAGCAAAACACACAGCAGCAATGGTATGAGATGTTGTCCTGGGCTTAGTGCAACATGGACTCCAAGATGAATGGAATGCCAAACCACACTACTGCTCAATGTCAGCCTTACCACAGAATATGTACCCAACGAGCAGTGTAGAACAACAGTGGTCCTTCTCAACAAAGGTGTTGCCTGAATGGATACTGAACACTACTACCGCAGACTCCTGAGAAGCTTGGCTTGCACAGCTATGGAAAGGATCAGCATGTACCACAGACAGAGAGATATTGGGGACCTACTGACATCGGACCCAACCCAGTGTGGCCTTCCCAAGTGCAGATCCTGCCCCTAACCAAGTGTGACTCAATTGAAACAGCCATTAAGCTCATTGATGAGGGCAATGTGGTCCACACAGTGTTTCTGGACCTTGCAAACGCTTCTATACAATACCCTATGTGTTCATTATAGATAGGCTCACCAGCTGAAATATAACCCACATGTCAGTAGAGGGGTTGCAAACCAGACCAAGGACAGAACAGACATGGTCAGACATGCTGCGGCCATGTCAGACTACAAACCAGATATAACTGGCATCCCACAAGGCTTTGTCCTGGGATCCCCCTCGTCTGGTATATATGTCCCATAGGTACAGGCAAACATGGACGGACTGTGTCCGAACATGTCTGCAGAGGACTACAAACTGCTCACCACATATGATCCACCAGCTGACACAAGCATCCCACAAAAGGGCCACATAGAAACAGACAACTGGTGCCATAGCCATGTCAGCAAGCTAAGAGCAGAAACGTGTATAGTCAACCCCCGTGGATATACAGTAAGTGCCCACCAATGACCACATAGGTGTGACCCCATTATGTAGTTAACATGTAATGAGAGACCTGGGGACACAAGGTGACAGATATCCTGCATTGGACAAACATGTGCTGTAGTGTTTACAGGAACATACCATATACCCACCTAATCACAAAGGCTGTCAGATCTAGATAAGGGGAGGTCATTGTGGCTCTGCAGTCATCCTTCATCAGTGGTACAATTGACTACAATAGCCCCTGTGGGCTATTGTGTGTGTGCAGATATGTATGAGAGAAATGTTCCTTTTGCCAACTGGGAGAACACACTACAGGATGCACACGCCCCTTTCTAAACACCAATGATGTCAGCACCCTATAAGTACAGCAGGAGAAAAGAAACTCCCCAGTAATCCGAATAGCGCGCTCCGCTAATGCGTCCATCTCAAGTGTCATAACATAGTTAGGTAGGGGTTTCAAATCCTGCAAATGCTCAGTGTGTGAGTGGGGTTGGTGTGTGTGTACGTCTGTGGGAGAGAAATGTTCCTTTTGGCAAATAGGAAAAGACACTACGGGATGCACATTCCCTTTCTAAACACCAATGATGTCAGCACCCAATAAGTACAGCATGAGAAAAGTAACCTCCCAGTAATGCGAATAGCGTGCTCTGCTAATGCATCTGTGTCATGTGTCATAACATAGTTAGGTAGTGGTTTGAATCCTGCAGATGCTGAGTGTGTGTGTTTGGATGGGGGGTTATTGTGTGTGTGCAGATCTGTATGAGGGAAATGTTCCTTTTGCCAAATGGGAGAACACACTACAGGATGCACACCCCTTTCTAAACACCAATGATGTCAGCACCCAATAAGTACAGCATGAGAAAAGTAACCTCCCAGTAATGCGAATAGCGCTCTGCTAATGCGTCTGTCTCAAGTGTCATGACATAGTTAAGTAGGGGTTTGAATCCTACAGATGTCAAGTGTGTGTGTTTGGATGGGGGGGGCTATTGTGTGTGTGTAGATATATCTGAGGGAAATGTTCCTTTTGCCAACTGGGAGAACACACTACCGGATGCACATGACCCTCTCTTAACACAGATGATGTCAGCACCCTATAAGTACAGCAGGGGAAGGGAAGCCTCCCAGTAATGTGAATAGCGCACCCTGCTAATGCTCTCCAGTATCGTAATGTAGTTAGGTAGGACTTTGAAACCTGTAAATGGCATGTGTGTGTGTTTGGATGTGTGGGTTTTGTGTGTGTGCATTTCCATGGAAAACAATGTTAGTTTGGCAATCAGGAGATCACACTACCTGATGCACATTACCCTTTCAAAGTACTGATGTTGTCAGCACCCTCTAAGTATAGCCAGAGACGAGGACCTATCTAATAAACCGAACAGTGCACTTTGCTAATCGTCCCTCTCACGTGTCATGACATAGGTAGGTAGGGAATGAATCCCGCATATGGCAAGTTTGCATGTGTGTGGGGTAGTAGGGTGTGTGCAGATGCAAGTGTGAGGAACAGATCCTTTTGGCAAATACTACTATACACGGATGCTGCATACCCCACCAGTAAACACAGGGATGTCACCACACTATCAGCACAGCCAGACAGGGCTGGTTGGCTAGTAATGCCAATAGTGTGCTCTGCTACTGTGTCTATTACCAGTGTCAGTGTACACATAGGCATGTTTGGGTAACCCACAACTATCACGTGTGGTTGTGTCACACAGTATGACCTTGTGCGGGTGTTTGTACATACAATGCATGCCATTGCCTAACCCAGCAATGGCATTGCACACATGATGTATGTGTGTGACACATACACAGAAATACCTGTGACCTGCAGTAGTTACCATGTTTGACACATGCTTTGTGTGGATAAATGGTATTAGCAATGTATACCAATATGACTGTGTGTCCTAGTGTGCATGGTCCACACGTGGTATGTCCCTATACAGTGTGGGTGTCTATGGTGAAAGACCTACAGCAGGGGATACACATCTGGTCTGGCCCATATAGTGTACATGTAGTCAATGTACAGGTGCTGTATGTTCCCACCTGTTGTGGTAGTGGTAACATGTCATTCCACTGCATGTCGGTGACCACATGCTGTGACCTCTTCAGCTAGAGAGTTGTAGCTACAGTAATGCTCACACACAATGTTCGGCTGGATGCAGTATGGCCTTATAAACACAGTTCATGGGACTGTCATATTGCCGGTGTTGTTATGGAGGATAGGTGGTGTTCCTGTGTATGTGGGGGTTGTGTGTGCCATGCTATGAACCAGATGGCAGTCTGACACACTGTCAGCTGCACCTGAGTAGGCCCTGATGATTTGTGCTGTGCCAACAACCTGGAGGTGTGTGTATCTGTGTTAACTTGGGATACCACCCTATCCATGTGTGTTACATGTGTAGGGGACAACAGGCATGGTGAGGGCATAACCTGTCAGTGATGGGTAACACCTGTGAGCCATGACTCATGCATCTGGTACTGCACAGACACTGCAGTTCACCGTGCTGAGGGCAGTGTCCGGTGCATGCATCCTCCAGTGTACACTGCTGTAGTTGTGTAGCAGCACTGTTAGTGTCCTAACCTGTTTGATACCCACGGAGGTTGCTATGTAAACCATGTCCTGCAGCATAAGGCAGTATGTGTGTACCAAGGAGCCATGCCAGTATACATCGGGCCATGTGTGTCACGTGCAAGATGACCCGTGAAAGTCAATGTGGCTTCCCTAGCATGTAAGCAGTCGTTGACAGCCAGTGGATACCCTGTGAATGACAGTGGAGACTGAGCATAATGTAGACATACAACAGCCGACCCACATATAGTGGTAGAATACCTGGGGAGTATGTTGGCAACCAACATCAGGCTCATACTGGCCTGTGCCACATGCTGAGAGATCCATTCTATGTTCCCTATCGTGTAATCCAGGGAGGTATGTCCCAGGCAGCCACACTGGCATGGTCAATGAGTGAGTCATATCTGTCCATGCCTCTGTCTGACCTGTATGCATGTGTGCTGTGGTGGACCATAGTGGACCTGAGTCATATCACCGTGCCCTTCACCACATACACCTGTTGAGCGGGACACCAGTGCAGCACACATGACAGCTACCTGACACATCTGTAGCAGGTGTGTTGTGTAGCCCTACAGGCTGTGGGTGTGTGGCACAGGTGATGTGTGCCATGTGTGGCATGTGCTCTGTTATGACAGAACATATGCCTGTGTGCCAGCTGCGGAGGTGTGTGATGCACAGGCAGGCTGCTAGGCTGGGTCCCCACGTATGCCCCAGTGTGTTCAGCATGCTGTCAGTGTGTGGCAATGTCTGACTGGTATTGTCGTCACTGTAATATCATGTATTGCTTTATTTATTTGCCCTACATATGTTGACTGGGATAGCCCAACTGGATGCATGTCCATTCCCACGGTAGGCCCGTGGAGACAAGCTACGAGGGTAGCAGATACAGCATTACAGACTACTAGCATGACATAGTACAAACAGATTATTTACAGAGATTACATAAGTAAGCAGGTCCAACATGTTCCACAGGTTAATGTTAGACCTGAGCACAAGCCAGGATTAAATTGTATTCACACAGTACAGTGGTTCACACAGGTTACACATCCCAGTTAGCCAGGCCTGATACACTGATGTAGCCAGTTACATGACAAATGTTGTTTGGGTATACTGTTAAATGACCTAAGGTGGACAGTAGGGTAATATCAGCTTGAAGTGGGTTCCAGGATCTACGTACAGGATTTGCAAAGGGAGAATCATCAGCTGTGTTAACAGACTCGCTAGTTCACAGTAGTACAATGTTCAAGGATCAAAGCGGTCTAGGATTGTTATAGGGGTTGATTGTAATTGAAGTGCAGGAGTATTGTCTAGACTATACAGGACTTTACAGGCCATAATCAGTTGGTTATACTGTATTAGGCCGGGTATTGCTAGCCGACAAAGCTGATTTAGATTGATGCAATGATGTGTCCTAACAGGCGGGCCAGTGGCAAACCTGGCAATGTGGATGTAGCAACTACAGTGCTTGTTAAGGACAGTCTCATTCATATGTGCGAGTACAGGGGATGCATACAGAAGGGATGCAACAAGGTGTGAGCGAGCTATGGCACCTTTAGCTGGAGGGGCTAGGAAGGCTTTAATCCTGTACAGTGACCCTAGCTTTCTATTGATGGCTTGGCTAATCTGGTTAACATGTATGTCACATATGAGGTTATTGTCTATGATGACACCTAATTGTTGTTGAGATGGGTCAGGGTAGATTATTGTGCCATCAGTTGATGTTATGGTAACAGTGAACGTGGTAGACCTACGTGTTTGTGGAATAACAGCAGTTCAGTCTGATTGGGAGTTAGGATCAGATGATGTTCAGACAGCCAGTTTGCTAATGTATTACAGGTGGTCTGGGTAGCTGAACATAACTCTACTGGAGATGTGGCTGAGCAGATCAGAGTAGAGTATACAGCATATTGGATACAGCTGGCCTTTGGGATGACAGTATAATGGTCGTTAATGACGATGGAGGACAGCAAGGTCCTTAGCATAGAGCCTTGTGGTACTCTGTGGGTGTTAGGTAGATGGTTACAGGGTTTGGTCTGCCAGAGGCCGGCCTGCTGTTGACCATGCAGGTAGGATTGACACCATTGGACGGCTCCAGTATCCAGACAGTCTGTGCAGGGTGTGGAGTCCAAGGTGGTGATCAACCATATCGTATGCCTTTGAGTTATCCAATAAGAGGGCTGTGGATACATCATTGATGTTGCAAGTATGGCGTATGGTGTTAGTAAAGGCTAGGAGGCCTGACGGACTGCTGTGATGAGGACGTACGCCATGCTGATTGTCCGCCATAATGCGGGTTTGGACTAGGTGGTGCATGACTTGTCTATGACGAAGGTCACCATAATCCCTGCATGTGGAGAGTGTATAGCTATTGGCCTAACAGTGGAGCCGTCAGTAGAGCTGCCTCCTGTGTGAAGTGGGATTACGTATGACATTTCCCGGATGGTGGGAAAGTTCAATTCTAACATAGTACCTCTGATTACCTTTGGAACGGGGTAAGCAATAGCATCACCTGGTTTTGATAGGTACTTGGCAGGGTGTTGATCGGCACACAGTGTAGTGGGTTTCACTGTTACAACCAAGGTACGGCGGAGTGACGTGGCGACTGGTTGGCAGCTGGACACAAGTAGTTTGCTAGGGGTGCTGCTTTCAGGACCTGGGGAGATAGGTGGAAGATGGCAAGCTAGGGCCTACACTGTCTCAGTAAAGGACTGGTCAAAGCTATCAGGAACATCTTCAGGGGTATTAACATTAGTAGCAGCACGGATTGGGTTTGACATTTGTCCTGGACGTAGTATATCTGACATGCCACCTGACAGGGTATGGCATCACTGGGTTCAGAGAGACCAGTCCCCAGGTTGGCTGTGTGGTGGCATCCCACACGTGTTGTATATACCTGGCCGAGGGTGATGGCTGACTGCATACATGTGGCAGCTGTGACAATGACACATGACCCACATAAACCACGACTGGACCATAGAGGCGGTTCACAGGTTACCTTTGGACATGCCACCCTAGTAGTGTGATTGCCATGGTGTGTACCAACACATAGGGCCAATGGGGAACAGCATACTGGAGGTGTGTATGTGTGTGTGGACTGCCTCTGTCTCATAGCACTGACATATATGACTGCACACGTGGGTATATGCCAGGTAAGAAGTGTGCAATGTGTCACAGGCTACTTACATGCGTACAGGACAGACAGTGATGTTCTGTCATGTGTGAGGTTGGCAAACATACGGTACGCTATGCAGATGTCACTAGCAGTCTACGAAAGCACTGTAACCCTGCATTGCAGGTGTAAGCAGTGTTCCAGGGGACCCCAGGCAAACATGCATGCAAACAAGGCTACAGTACACAGGGCTGGAAGTACTGCATCATACAACGAAGAAGGGGTAACAATAACAGTAATTCACAATGCATATATGTAGGCACTGTCAACATGTACCCAGGAATACGCAGCACAGATGGCCATGGTGGAACCGATATTATGTCATACTTATTTGTGGTCAGGACAACATTGGTACTGCACACATATCTAGATGCGTGAACATACACATGGCATATTGTTGTGGGCATCTTGACACCATCACTGTACATGTCCACCATTGCATATCACTACTTGCGTTAGCTTTCCCCCTGTGCTACCCATGTATGCGGCTATCTGTTGACAACCTTACCACCGGCATGCAATTATCTGCAGCTGTAATGCTTTGGTATGTACTATGGGTGCACATAAAATTCAGGACATTCATACAGTTACTACAGCAGGCATGCTAGGGTACACACACAGTCATAGCAGCAAACTGTACTGTCACCAACATGATACTACTAATACACGTCTATGTAGTCACCCTGTGCATCAGCAACGTGTTTACGTGTTCCCGCAATGATGTTGGAGATTGCAGGAGGTGGCTCAGTGTCATCATATGCACAGGGTGTGGATTAGGTATGCCTGAGTCAGCCACTGATACCACCAATTGACATGTGTGTGTATGTGTGTTGGTGAGGGGCAGCAGTACAGGGTGGGGCAGTGTTGCTGCAGTGTGTGCATGTATGTGGTTGCCCTAGGTGTTAACATTCCGCATGTGTGTATGCACGCACACAGCTCCACCTCATGGCTGCCATATACAGGGGTTTGTGGACAGCCACAGACTGCACCTGGCAGGCCATACAGATCAGTGTCTGTGTGCACGGACACGGTACCTGTGCCTGGCAGGGGTGCTACGGACCGTATCCAGTACAATGCCTGACTGGGTACTGTCATCAGAAGCGGGAGTGTGTTGACTGGACACATGTCCCTGTTGGGACTGTCCAGAGCCACGTGCACGTGGTCTCCTGGGGCGTTCCGATGACAGCACAGACCCAGCATTGCTGGGACTGCTGCTGGCACTATGGGGGCATTTACGAGCCTGTTGCCGTCCACGCCGACTGCCAGCTGCTGCGGCTGCTGGCATACGGCCACGTCGATGCCGCAGACGCCCACCATTGCCCTGGCTCATGGACATCTGGTTGTGGAACTGCTGTAATATGCCCCCACAACGTCTGTCTATGACATCGGTGAAGTTACGGATAGCATCCGCAATGTCACGCATACTGTCTGTCATGGCTGTGCGGCATGCTCTGAGCTCCCTCAGACCCTGTCTGGTGTACCTTTCCATACGTGACTGAGCCTGCATGACAGTCCGAAACATCGCTGAGGTTGACAGACCTCTTTGGGCACGTCGGCCAGAGGCAGTACGCCCACGGATGCTCCCGCGAGAACCCATGGGCAACTGTCTGTGTGGTACCATTGGAGGACCCTGCCCATGGCTGCTGTGTGGGGACGCATGTGCCACAGGTACCACATTACCCTGGTCTATGCCCGCTGTATCCTGTCCATCACCTAGGGACAGTGGTGACATAGGATGTATAGGCAGGATGACTGTGCAATGATGGGGTTGACAGCTGTGTACTGTCAATTGGCTGACCAATGGCAGACCCTGACACACCTTCCTGTACCATTACACATATATCATCATTACCAGTACCCGTGGCACAGGTTTCAGGTTCCCTGCTGCAGGTCACCAGAGCAGCCCCAGAACCTGTGGGATGAAGACAGGAAACACAGTTTACATTCTCCAGACATTGTTACCAGTGATGCACTTATACACACATGCACACCTGGACACATGCACGCGGGCACACATGCACACATGCACACATGCACACATGCACACGTGGACACATGCACACATGGACACATGCACACATGCACACATGCACACATGGACACATGCACACATGTTCACATGCACACATGCACACATGGTCACGTGTACACATGGACACATGTTCACATGCACACATGCACACATGCACACATGGACACATGCACACATGCACACATGGACACAGGCACACATGCACACATGCACACGTGGACACAGGCACACATGCACACGTGGACACAGGCACACATGCACACATGCACACGTGGACACAGGCACACATGCACAACTGGGCGCTTGGCACACATGCACACATGGGTACTGACACACCTGCACACATGCACACATGCACGCCCTCAGTATACACACAGAGCAGTACTGAGTTACACTGCTGTTACTAGCATTATCAGGACTATTATAGGTTAGGTTAAACACACTCACCAGCATGGATGGCCTGTCTCTCTGTAACCCTGGAGGGACCTGCAGAAATGATGAGATTAATGTTAGTGGGCACATCTGTCCCATTGATATTGCATATGATCCAGTGTACAGAACAGTCAGGTATACATATGGCATTTACCTGCATGCTCCATGTTGTGCTGCTGTGTGGAACCAGCCTCCATCATAATGCAGGTGTACTGCTGTTGGTGTTCCGGGGCTGGAGCCACAACACTTAGGAGTAGCCCCTCCAGTCTGGTGAGGGGGGATGTGTGGCCACCCCACCTCCTGTGGCGACCTGTTGCCTGTGGATATCTGCTGCACGCTGCCGGACAGTTCGTATTAAATCACTGCAGTGATGTCGTACCTGCTCATATGTCCTGTTATGCGTGCCAATTTCATTTACCCTACGGACCAGGTCTTGCCACAATGCGGCCCTCTCCTGCTGGTTCTGACTGGTGCGGGAAAACAGGATGTCATACTCCTGCACCAGGCTCTGGTGGATCTCCTCATCCTCCGCAACTGAGTATGCGGGGTTACACTGTCGCGCCATCTCCCTGGAAGAGAACACAGACAGGATATCAGCAGGCGATGACAGCAATGTATGGCACACATACTATACATGATATGCATGTGTAGTGATATACTACTACTCCCATATGTTGCATGTGTGTGTGTCATGGCGGATACACGGGTGCATGGCCAGATATCAGTGCTCAGCGGACACCTGTGCAACAATACCTGCCACATTCCACACTACGTAGTAGCATGCCCCATCGGTCAGCACACACTGACAGGTGCCATGCACAACCTCACTCTGGGGGTCCAGTCCAAGGTACTGTATGTGGGACACCATCCACTACACTGTTGTGGACATACGTTACTCGGCCTGGATGTACATATCCCACCACCACCACCAGTACAGTGGACTACATTGATATGTATGTGGTTAGACAGTTATTCACTTGCTGGGACTGGGATGGTATCCATGCAGCACACTGGGCCAGTGGAAGCCACAAGCCACACTGCTGGCCCCTTTGCAAATGCTTACCACATACATGCTGCGGATTGCATGGCACTTGCACACACATGTCTACCCCAGACCCTATGCACAACGGTTAGGCATCCTGTCCAGTGGACCCCAGACAGAGGCAGACTGTATAACAATAGCAGGAGGCTACTGCAGGACAGTGCACATTCACATTGAGGGTAGGCATCTGTGGTCAGCACTGGTACTATGCTACAGTCCGTCATAACAACAGCCACAGCCTATTCTGGGAGGGTGATAGACAAGGACACTGTCGGGGCCTTCTTCAGTTATGTTACACATACGGACCACATGCCTCAGATATGCTCTGTGTTAGTCCACACCTACGTAACATTCACCAGACACATGCATATTGGCTACATTCCTGCAGACATGTGTGGTGCACATATCCCCCCTCCCTCTCCCTCACCTTTTGGATATTTATCACAGATGCATGTAACCTCCCTATCATCGCACATGTCCAGGTGAGGGCCGCCCTCGGCAGAGCGGAACACACAGCATCACTGTGACCTCGTGGTCCCCCTGGATGTGTGCTACCAGAACTCTGAGGGGACATACCACCGCATGTAACACTGATAGTTTATCTGGGCCATGCTACAGGATATGTACCTGGACAGTGGCATGCAGCAACGGTGGTCCCACAACACTAGTGGGGCACCTCAACTGACCCTGGGGATTACTGCATCATATGCATAATGGGCCTGGTCTGCTACGCTATGGGTTAATGCAGTATGGGATGCATGTGCAGTGACATCAGGTACCTGCAGACACTTGTTCCCAGCCAGTGTGCCTTTGGGATGGGCTGATCCTGACATGTGGGCCTGGCTGACATGTCAGAGCGGTCACTACAGCCATTGCTGGCCCAACGCACAGACACATGCTACCAGGATCCTGGCCTATCACTGCTTGACATGTGATGTGTGGTCATCCCCTTTTGTTGGAACTACGTACACACAACATATCACATGGACATACCTATAGATACAGACCTATGACACATTTGGAGGGTTGACAGTATGCACACTGTTAACCTGCTACCTTGCATTACCTCTGTTTGTCGCAGCTGGTTGCGTTCCACAGCTTCTGCTTGCTGCTGCTATTACTCTCAGTGCTGACAGCTTCAGGGTAGAGAGGGTCACAGTTTTTTTTTTTGGGTGATCTCTCTCTCTCTCTCTCTCTCTCTTTCTCTTCCACTTCTCAGCCTCCCTCTGTCTGCTTACAGACAATGCAATTAACTTATTGCATGTTGGGAGTGTTAGCACTGGATGCTTTTGTAGGTATCTGCATAGGTCCATGTGATGGCCTCTGCACCAATTGGAGGCCAGCATTTGCTAATTGCATACAGCCAGTTGTGTACTGATTGCAGTTCTCACTGTGATTTCAGGTCAGTGCTATAAAAGGGTATGTGTGATAGGCGTTGCCCTTTCAGATTGTGTGGGGGACCATGCTGGTATGCTGTGGACAGTGTTCTGTGAGTGTAAAGGTTAGTATCTCTCTCCTGCTTCAGGCTGTGTTGTATATTCACATTTCTCCATTCCTCTTTCATGTTCCCTGTAGCAAGTGTGTATGCACATTGACTCCTACAAGTATATATAGTCATATTTATATATATATATATATATATATATATATATATATATATATATATATATGTATATATATCTATATATATATATATATATGTGTACATATGCATACATATATCTATGTACTTTAACTGACCTTATTATCTACAGGCTGCCAACTAGCATGGCTGTTTCTTTTCACACACTACTATTATGGATATCCATTGTTTTTGACATTTATTTTAAGTTACATGCTTTGTGTACTACACATGCTATATTCACTTTACATTCATCCCTACTTTTACAGGTTATATTTATTTTAGCACAATATTTTTGTATGAGAGTCATGGCTTAGTGGTAGGTTGTACAGACTAGTGTTTCCAAGGTCCTGGGTTTGGGACTGACAGTGGGAGTTTATTTTTCTTTTGAACTGAGTACAGGACCTGTCAATCACAGTGACTAAGGCACTTTTAAGCAGTTGTAACCGGGCTAGCGCTGGTTTGCGGAGCTCACGCATGCGCACTGGCGGTTAGCTCCGCGCACACCCGCTTACAACTGCTTAACAGTGCTTACTCTGGTGCACACCCGCGCTATTTTCTTTGAAAGAAAAGAAAATGGGGAGACAGGAAAGTGGTGAAAAAGGGGTCACAAAGAGGGTAAGACAGTAGGGAAACAAGCTTGGGATGTGCAGGAGGGATGTAGGTAAGGCCCATAGCTGCCCATTTCTTCATCAGCAACAGCTGTGCATATGTATGTAATTTGGTGTGACATTTGAAACCTTCCACCCCTGGGAGAGGTGTCAGGACAACAATAATACTTGTTGTACAGCCAATTGTAATTGATAGGGTCCATGTCCAGTGGACATGTGTGCGGAATGGGCAGCTATGTATCGGGCGTAATTTTTTTGTGGGTACAGAGTGCCCTTTTTTTTTTTTCAGGTAAGAGTGGTATGTCAGGTGAAGGAAGTTGGTTCAGATGGGGAGGTAGGCTGGGTAGGTAAACAGACAAGACAAACAAGACGCATACAGGGGCGGTGTATGACACGTGTGGGGGGGTTACACAAATGACGGGGATGGAGGTTTGGATATCCAGAGCGCATGAGCCCACAGATGGCAACAGTGGAACTGATATCCCCACCCATAGGCAGTTGCCACTGTCCCTTCACTGCCCAGGATGGGGCTGTGCTGGGGGCTGTGTAGGCGGGGCAATGGGCATGCCCGTTAGTTGCGCCACCCGTGCCTCGAGCTGGCATAGGGGCTCAAGGACAGAGTCCCGAATCTCCCTACGCACCACAGTCCGGACACTACGGAGGGTGAGTGGTGGATCTCCTCCGGCCACACTTGCAGTGGGGGGGCGAGCCCCATCCCCTGCAGCGCTTCCACCCGCAGGTGGCACAGGGCCACCGGAGGAGGGTCTGGACTCGGCACTAGTGCCAGGTGCACTCGCCAGCTGAGGTGGGAGAGGTGGGTCCGCTGGAACCCGCCTTCCCTGTCGTTCTATGTTTTGCATTATGTCATGACAGTTTGGGTTAGTGGCATATAATACCATTCACAGTTAGTTGTAACAGCATGCATTAGTATTCCCATTAACCAAACACCCAGATATTCACACCATTGAACAGCGTGCAAAACACATGCATAATTTGAACAGTAATACACAGTCCAACAACATGCAGGGTTGATTGATGGCAACAGGCCATCAGGTGTGGATGTATGAACAGGGCGGATGCATCAACAGACATGCAAATATATATGACCCAACAGGACAGACGTCCAGGGGTGTTATTGTGATTGCACATACCATTTTCACGTGGAATGGGTTATAGGTGGTTAGAGGGTGGGGTAAATAAAGTAATATTAACACCTTCAATACAAATACATATGCTGTACATTTCTAATAGCTACAGTTATATACACACTACTGTTCTAACTACAGTGTCCTATATGTTAACTACTTCACCTTGCAGATGGGACTGTTACTGCAACATCAATCTACATTTTATTGCTGTTCATACACATTCATATCAAGCTTTGTTCAGATACATCATCCTGTTACTTTTGCTTTATATACTTGTAGACAAGTGTGGATGTTTGGTATATCAGACAATCATCCTATCTGCGTATTTCAGACTGGGAGCAACATATCCAGATTTTGGGGTACACATTCCACATGCAGCAACACTTTGAACAGATTTTGCTGTTTGGTTCTGAGTCTCACATGCATTTAATTCTGTCCTGACTGCAGTATAGTTTATTCAGGGGTTATTACTACTGTATTGCTGTATTCCTGACACTTTCTCACACTCTCTCACTTGCTTTCATGTTACTATTCAGACTGGTACTTCTAGTCTTTATTGACATGTTTTAACAGTGGTTATTACAGTTCTTTCCAGCAGTCTCACTTCTGTCATGTTTCAGTATTTCCACAGGGATATATTTCACACATGTGATTTCATCCTCTTCTGCAGCTATACTTTACATGCTGCTGCAGGTTGTGTACTATTTTCTTACAGGCAGGGCATTTTATTTCAAAATATATGTTGGACAGTTTCATGTTTAGTTTACACTTTCAGGCTGGGAACTGTTGTAATCAAGCAATACTTGCATACACTTTCACACTGTTACTTGCAGATTTAATTCCTTCCTGGCTACACTGCACTCTTTTGCTGACTGTCATACATTTATATATCTTTACAGTTACTGGTAGTGGATTACTGACCTGCCTGGTGGCGCAACCGCACCAGCCTATCGGCATAGGCTCTGCGGTTCGCAGAACGGACACCTGCAGCTGTAATATAAATGAAGTAATATTGGAATACACATCTCCATAATTTCAGGTAGTTTAACTTTCTACATACATAATTAATTGTTACTTACTCAGTGGTGGGGCGTTGGGTGATTGCCGGGCCTCCTGGATCCAAAGGTTCAGTTGGTCCTGCTTGCGTCTCTTCAGGTCTGCATGGTGGTGACGGACCTGCTCACCTGTCCTTGAAATTCCTGTGGCACTGGTGAGTTCATGAGCCAACTGGTCCCACGCCTCAGCCCTGTACGCTCCCCAGAGTACCTGGCCCTGCATGAGTTGGGCTTCATGGTTGTGGACTAGGAGCCAGGCCATGTACCTGGACTCCTCAACACCCCACCTCTGCGCTCAAAAGTGACTACCTTCTCCTACACCTGACATTCTGCCTGCAGGTCTGTTCTACAATCGTTTATGCTGTGTATTCCCGCCTATGGGGCTTATATAGTCCGTTTTTTCCCGCATATCTGTGATTGGCCATTTTGGAATTGTATCAACTTCAGTAAACCTGCATTGTCATGCTGTAGTTTGTATTCATTCCTATATATGAGCTATTATTGCATTTCTAGGTACTGCTGTCATGGCTTAGTGGTTCTGTACCTTGACTATGGTGTGTAGTATCCTGGGTTCGAACCTGGCCACTGCTTTTTATTTTTCATGACTGTCTAGACATGTTGTGGGGTGTGTCTCTGTAAAGGCAGTTTTGATACGGCTTGCTCAACGTTGCCCGTCGGTTAGCTTGTTTGCGCGGTGCGCAGCTTCGCGCAAACGGGGTACACTGCTTTATGCCTCATTTGGCTATCGGCACGCATATTCCGCTCAGCTCAGTTAGGGGCACATATATTTAGCATGGTAAACCACTGCTCAGCTACGGGCACTCAGTTTGCACCAGTTGGACCAATGCTTATCTACGGGCACATACATTCACTCTGTTGAACTGTAGCTCAGCTATAGACACATCTGGCAGTTTCTATTCATTTCTTAGCTCACATTTATTCAATATAAATGGGCTATTTCATTGCATTTTACATATATTCTGGTTTTATGTGTACATATGTGTCAGGGACTTTTTTCCTGCTTATTTTGCAAAAAAAAAAAAATGGTGTTGTGGGGGCTCGAACCATGAATGCTTGCTCTGCAGCCGGCATCTCTACCGCTACGCTATTGCTTCCTGGCTTATTTTGCATATTTAGTTCTTATGTGCTTTCCCATTGACTGCTAAACTGTAGCTGCTTCTGGCACGCCTTCAGCAAACGAGCGCACTCACGGTTAAACATTTTTACAATTTAAAAAAAATATGACATGTTCATTTAGATTTCTTTTATGTTTAATAGTCTGTAGGGGCATGTGTTGTGTTGTGTTTATCCACATTTCCGTGGACTCTGTTGTGGGTGTCTACTTTGGACACCTTTACAGTTATGGGGGCGTGTCCGCTTGCAGGGCTCAGCCTACGGACACGCCCCCAAATGTCTTACACGGACCGTGTTAGACTTAGGTGTGATTCAGCATGCTCTCATGAATATGCAGAGCATGCTGACATCACTCCGTTTAACTGCAGCCTCCGTGTATGAGTTATAACTCTAACACGGAGGCTTCGTGAATCCTGCCCATAGACATAACGCATGATTTGGGTACTAATAAAGTTGTGAATAAGGCTTCCAAAGCGGAAATGTTCATTTATTTATTTCAGTTATATTGGACGAAATAATAACTCTTGTATAAATAATACTAAAATTTAAAACAGGAGCTAAGAGATGTAACTATTTCTCATAGTTAAGATACCTCATTGTGGTATTCAGTAGGTAGCAAAATGTGGTTGCATCCTGTAGTTCCAAGCTGCATACCCCATGCTTAATTCTATTGTTTTGTTTGTTTTATATTCTCACTGCATCAGCCATCAAATGCAACTCACTGCTTGCAAGCAAATTAATAAATACATGTTGCAGTTATTATCTGACTCTAACTATTAATATTGCCTGATGTTCATGTTATGTAAAGAGTTGAACATTTTTTGACTGTCCAGAAGTGTGTCTGCAACTGACTGAAAATAATTATCCAAACAAGCATCTTCTTAGATACAATTCATACTAGGTCATTGTACTATTTCATCTGGTGCCTCATTGATCATGAATTAGTTTTGGAAGTAGAGCATTTCTGATGGACTTGGAAGATGTCCAGATGGAATAGTTCCCACAAATTGTTTAAACACATAACTTGATAAGTCAATTAAGTCATTTCAGTATCAGAAGAAACTCTAGCATAATGCTATAAAATTTCTCACTGTGCATTTTGTTCCATTTTAAAATGTCATAGTGTTGTACACAGGTTGAACAAACTTTTTTTTTTTTGCAAACCCAGAACTACATAAACAGAAACTGCTGAACTTTATTCTAGTTCAAAGACTGCCACAGCTATTGATTTACTCTTTGTAGATTATGACAGACTTAAAACATGTACATATTCCAGTGCAGTCAAATTGCATGCTTCAGGTTACACAGCAACAATAGCAAATTGTTATCAAAATGGCACAGTTTTGCAGCACAAAAGTAAAATTTTGCAAATCAAATTAATTATATTCCTACTGCCAACTGGACATAAAGCTATGGTTTGAGAAGGAAATTCACAAGTGTTATGTGTGACCAGAACACTAGCAACAACGGCATCTAGATTGTCTACCAGGTTAGATAACAACTATGGCATTTTTCTTCTTCCAGTATTAATGATGGAGATGTTACTGTTAAAAAAAAAAACTACTGCTTATTCACAGCTGATTGAGAAGACAGGTGATATAACAGACACATACTTAGATCAAAGCAAATGTTTTGGAGGAGAAGAGCCCTCCTACATCCACTCATGCGTATGGCTTTGCCCCCACAGTCACTATATAACTTAACTCCACATTTACACAACTATGTGTGAAGAGGAACAGGAAAAAAGTGCTCTCTTACAAATAATGATCCTGCAGTGTCTACATGTGAGTGACATGAGCAATAAGCAGGTGAAAGTTCAACCTGCTGATTTCAGGCAGTTAGACCTCATTGACTTTTAAGGAAACCCATTCCATCATTTTCTCATTGCCTATGTGCCATATTGCTTCGATGTCTTCCATTCTTACTTTTCTAGCCAGTTACTTTGGAAATCGGTGTCTCTAATACA